>NC_041383.1:628049754-628086930 GCF_002162155.2 Triticum dicoccoides
CCAAGCGCCTAGGGTTTGGGGAGGGGGCGCCCCACCTTGCTTGGGGGGCAAGTTTCCCCCTCTCCCCCCTTGGCCGCCCCCCTAGATGGGATCTAGGGCTGGCGGCCGCCCCTAGGGGATGGAAACCTAGGTGGGGGCGCAGCCCCCTCTCCCCCTATATATAGTGGAGGCATAGGAGCAGCCCAAGACATGAGTTTCTTCTCCTGTTGGCGCAACCCTACCTCTCTTTCTCCTCATATCCCGCGGTGCTTGGCGAAGCCCTGTAGGATTGCCACGCTCCTCCACCACCACCACGCCGTCGTGCTGCTGCTGGATGGAGTCTTCCTCAACCTCTCCCTCTCTCCTTGCTGGATCAAGGCATGGGAGACGTCACCGGGATGTACGTGTGTTGAACGCGGAGGTGCCGTCCGTTCGGCACTAGGATCTCCGGTGATTTGGATCACGACGAGTACGACTCCTTCAACCCCGTTCTCTTGAACGCTTCCGCTTAGCGATCTACAAGGGTATGTAGATGCACTCTCCTTCCCCTCGCTGCTGGTTTCTCCGTAGATAGATCTTGGTGACACATAGGAAAATTTTGAATTTCTGCTACGTTCCCCAACAGTGGCATCATGAGCTAGGTCTATTGCGTAGATTCTTTGCACGAGTAGAACACAAAGTAGTTGTGGGTGTTGATTTTGTTCAATATGCTTACCGTCACTAGTCCAATCTTGTTTCGATGGTATTGTGGGATGAAGCGGCCCGGACCGACCTTACACGTACTCTTACGTGAGACAGGTTCCACCGACTGACATGCACTTGGTGCATAAGGTGGCTAGCGGGTGCCAGTCTCTCCCACTTTAGTCGGAACGGATTCGATGAAAAGGGTCCTTATGAAGGGTAAATAGCAATTGGCATATCACATTGTGGTTTTGCGTAGGTAAGAAACGTTCTTGCTAGAAACCCATAGCAGCCACGTAAAACATGCAAACAACAATTAGAGGACGTCTAACTTGTTTTTGCAGTGTATGCTATGTGATGTGATATGGCCGAGAAGAATGTGATGAATGATATGTGATGTATGAGATTGATCATGTTCTTGTAATAGGAATCACGACTTGCATGTCGATGAGTATGACAACCGGCAGGAGCCATAGGAGTTGTCTTAATTTATTGTATGACCTGCGTGTCATAAAACAACGCCATGTAATTACTTTACTTTATTGCTAACCGGTAGCCATAGTAGTAGAAGTAATAGTTGGCGAGACAACTTCATGAAGACACGATGATGGAGATCATGATGATGGAGATCATGGTGTCATGTCGGTGACGATGATGATCATGGAGCCCCGAAGATGGAGATCAAATGGAGCAATGTGATATTGGCCATATCATGTCACTATTTGATTGCATGTGATGTTTATCATGTTTATGCATCTTATTTTCTCAGAACGACAGTAGTAAATAAGATGATCCCTCATTAAAATTTCAAGAAAGTGTTCCCCCTAACTGTGCACCATTGCGAAAGTTCGTCGTTTCGAAGCTCCACGTGATGATCGGGTGTGATAGATTCTTACGTTCACATACAACGGGTGTAAGCCAGATTTACACATGCGAAACACTTAGGTTGACTTGACGAGCCTAGCATGTACAGACATGGCCTCGGAACACAAGAGACCGAAAGGTCAAGCATGAGTCGTATGGTGGATATGATCAACATGAAGATGTTCACCGATGATGACTAGTCCGTCTCACGTGATGATCGGACATGGCCTAGTTGACTCGGATCATGTAATCAGTTAGATGACTAGAGGGATGTCTATCTGAGTGGGAGTTCATGAGATGAACTTAATTATCCTGAACATAGTCAAAAGATCTTTGCAAATTATGTCGTAAGCTCGCGCTTTAGTTCCACTGTTTAGATATATGTTCCTAGAGAAAATATAGTTGAAAGTTGACAGTAGCGATTATGCGGACAGTAGAAAGCTTATGTCCTTAATGCACCGCTTAGTGTGCTGAACCCCAATCGTCGTCTGTGGATGTTGCAAACATCAGACATACATGTTTTGATAACTACGTGATAGTTCAGTTAAACGGTTTAGAGTTGAGGCACCAAAGACGTTTTTCGAAATGTCACGGAACATATGAGATGTTTCAAGGGCTGAAATTGGGATTTCAGGCTCGTGCCCACGTCAAGAGGTATAAGACCTCCGACAATTTTCTTAGCCTGCAAACTAACAGAGAAAAGCTCAATCGTTGAACTTGTGCTCAGATTGTCTGAGTGCAACAATCACTTGAATCGAGTGGGAGTTGATCTTCCAGATGAGATAGTGATGTTTCTCCAAAGTCATTGCCACCAAGCTGCTAGAGCTTCATGATGAACTATAACATATCAGGGATAGATATGATGATCCTTGAGGTATTCATGATGTTTGACACCGCGAAAGTAGAAATCAAGAAGGAATCAATTGTTGATGGTTGCTGAAACCACTAGTTTCAAGAAGGGCAAGGGCAAGAAGGGACACTTCATGAAACGGCAAATCAGTTGCTGCTCCAGTGAAGAAACCCAAGGTTGAACCCAAACCCGAGACTAAGTGCTTCTGTAATAAGGGGAACAACCACTGGAGCAGAATTACCCTAGATACTTGGTAGATAAGAAGGCTGGCAAGGTCGATAGAAGTATATTGGATATACATTATGTTAATGTGTACTTTACTAGTACTCCTAGTAGCACCAGGGTATTAGATACCGGTTTGGTTGCTAAGTGTTAGTAACTCGAAATAAAAGCTACGGAATAAATGGAGACTAGCTAAAGGTGAGCTGATGATACGTGTTCGAAGTGTTTCCAAGGTTGATGTGATCAAGCATCGCACGCTCCCTCTACCATCGAGATTGGTGTTAAACCTAAATAATTGTTATTGGTGTTTGCGTTGAGCATAGACATGATTGGATTATGTCTGTCACAATACGGTTATTCATTTAAGGAGAATAATGGTTACTCTGTTTATTTGAATAATACCTTCAATGGTCTAGCACCTAAAATGAATGGTTTATTGAATCTCAATCGTAGTGATACACATTTTCATGCCAAAAAGGATATAAGATAGTAATGATAGTACCACTTACTTGTGGCACTGCCATGTAAGTCATATTGGTGTAAAACGCATGATGAAGCTCCATGTTGATGGATCTTTGGACTCACTCGTTTTTGAAAAGTTTGAGACATGCGAACCATGTCTATTGGTGTATACGCATGAAGAAACTCCATGCAGATGGATCGTTTGGACTCACTTGATTTTGAATCACTTGAGATATGCAAATCATACCACATGGGCAAGATGACTAAAAAGCCTCGGTTTCAGTGAGATGGAACAAGATAGCAACTTGTTGGAAGTAACACATTTTGATGTGTGCAGTCCAATGAGTGCTGAGGCATGCAGTGAATATCGTTATGTTCTTACTTCACAGATGATTCGAGTAGATGTTGAGTATATTTACTTGATGATACACAAGTCTGAATTATTGAATGGTTCAAGTAATTTCAGAGTGAAGTTGAAGATCATTGTGACAAGAGGATAAAATGTCTATGATATGATCATAGAGATGAGTATCTGAGTTACAAGCTTTGGCACGCAATTAAGACATTGTGGAAATTGTTTCACAACCAATATCGCCTGGAACACCATAGTGTGATGGTGTGTCCGAACATCATAGTTGCACCCTATTGGATATGGTGCGTACCATGATATCTCTTATCGAATTACCACTATCGTTCATGGGTTAGGCATTAGAGACAAGCACGTTCACTTTAATAGGGCACCACGTAATTCCGTTGAGACGACACCGAACTATGGTTTGGAGAAACCTAAGTTGTTGTTTCTTAAAAGTTTGGGGCTACGACGCTTATGTGAAAAAGTTTCAAGTTGATAAGCTCGAACCCAAAGCGGATAAAATGCATCTTCATAGGACACCCAAAACAGTTGGGTATACCTCCTAATTCAGATCCGAAAGCAATAGGGATTGTTTCTTGAATCGGGTCCTTTCTCGAGGAAAGATTTGTCTCGAGAATTGAGATGGAGGATGGTGGAGACTTGATGAGGTTATTGAACCATCACTTCAACCAGTGTGTAGCAGGGCACAGGAAGTTGTTCCCGTGGCACCTACACCAATTGAAGTGGAAGCTTATGATATTGATCATGAAGCTTCGGATCAAGTCACTACCGAACCTCGTAGGACGACAAGGACGTGTACTGCTTTGGAGTGGTACGGTGATCCTGTCTTGAAGGTCATGTTGCTAGACAACAATGAACCTACGAGCTATGGAGAAGCGATGGTGGGCCCAAATTCCGAAAAATGGTTAGGAGCCATGAAATCCGAGATGGGATCCATGTATCAGAACAAAGCATGGACTTTGGTGGACTTGCCCAATGATCGACAAGCCATTGAGATAAATGGATCTTTAAGAAGAAGACGGACGTGGACGGTAATGTCACCGTCTATGAAGCTTGACTTGTGGCGAAGAGTTTTTCACAAGTTCAAGGAGTTGACTATGATGAGATTTTCTCATCCGTAGCGATGCTTAAGTCCGTCGGAATCATGTTAGCATTAGCTGCATTTATGAAATCTGGCAGACGGATGTCAAAACGAGTTTCCTTACCAGTTTTTGTAAGGAAAGGTTGTATGTGATACAATCAGAAAGGTTTTGTCGATCCTAAGGATGCTAAAAGGTATGCTAGCTCCAGCGATCCTTCCATGGACTGGAGTAAGCATCTCGGAGTTGGAATATGTACTTTGATAAGATGATCAAAGATTTTGGGTTTATACAAAGTTTATGAGAAACTTGTATTTCCAAAAGAAGTGAGTGGGAGCACTATAGAATTTCTGATAAGTATATGTTGTTGACATATTGTTGATCAGAAATGATGTAGAATTTTCTGTAAAGCATATAGGGTTGTTTGAAAAGTGTTTTTCAATGGAAAACCTGAATTAAGCTACTTGAACATTGAGCATCAAGATCTATGAGGATAGATCAAAACCGCTTAATGGTACTTTCAAATGAGCATATACCTTGACATGATCTTGAAGGTGTTCAAGATGGATCAGTCAAAGAAGGAGTTCTTGCCTGAGATGTAAGGTATGAAGTTAAGACTTAAAGCTCGACCACAGCAGAACAGAGAGAAAGGACGAAGGTCATCCCCTATGCTTTAGACGTAGGCTCTATAGTATGCTATGCTGTGTACCGCACCGGAAGTGTGCCTTGCCATGAGTCAGTCAAGGGGTACAAGAATGATCCAGGAACGGATCATTGGACAGCGGTCAAAATTATCCTTAGAGGAATAAGGAAATGTTTCTCGATTATGGAGGTGATAAAGAGTTCGGCGTAAAGGGTTACGTCGATGCAAGCTTTAACACCTATCCGAATGACTCTGAGTAGCAAACCGGATGCGTATAGTGGAGTAACCATTGGAATAACTCCAAGTGGAGCGTGGAAGCAGCATTTACAATATGACTTAGAGATTTGCGAAGTACATACGGATCTGAATGTTGTAGACCCGTTGACTAAAACCTCTCTTGCAAGCAAAACATGATCAAAGCCCAGAATTCATTGAGTCTTAATCACATGATGATGTGAACTAGTTTAATGACACTAGTAAACTCTTCGGATGTTGGTCACATGGCGATGTGACGTGTGAGTGTTAATCACATGGCGATGTGAACTAGATTATTGACTCTAGTGCAAGTGGGAGACTGTTGGAAATATGCCCTAGAGGCAATAATAAATTAGTTATTATTATATTTCCTTGTTCATGATTATCGTTTATTATCCATGCTATAATTGTAGTGAAAGGAAACTCAGATACATGTGTGGATACATAGACAACACCATGTCCCTAGTAAGCCTCTAGCTGACTAGCTCGTTGATCAATAGATGGTTACGGTTTCCTGACCATGGACATTGGATGTCGTTGATAACGGGATCACATCATTAGGAGAATGATGTGATGGACAAGACCCAATCCTAAGCCTAGCACAAAGATCGTAGTTCATATGCTAAAGCTTTTCTAATGTCAAGTATCATTTCCTTAGACCATGAGATTGTGCAACTCCCGGATACCGTAGGAATGCTTTGGGTGTACCAAACGTCACAACGTAACTGGGTGGCTATAAAGGTGCACTACAGGTATCTCTGAAAGTGTCTGTTGGGTTGGCACGAATCGAGACTGGGATTTGTCACTCCGTGTAAACGGAGAGGTATCTCTGGGCCCACTCGGTAGGAGATCATCATAATGTGCACAATGTGACCAAGGGGTTGATCACGGGATGATGTGTTACGGAACGAGTAAAGAGACTTGCCGGTAACGAGATTGAACAAGGTATCGGTATATCGACGATCGAATCTCGGGCAAGTACAATACCGTTAGACAAAGGGAATTGTATACGGGATCGATTGAGTCCTTGACATCGTGGTTCATCCGATGAGATCATCATGGAACATGTGGGAGCCAACATGGGTATCCAGATCCCGCTGTTGGTTATTGACCGGAGAACGTCTCGGTCATGTCTACATGTCTCCCGAACCCGTAGGGTCTACACACTTAAGGTTCGATGACGCTAGGGTTATAAAGGAAGTTTGTATGTGGTTACCGAATGTTGTTCGGAGTCCTGGATGAGATCCCGGACGTCACGAGGAGTTCCGGAATGGTCCGGAGGTAAAGATTTATATATGGGAAGTCCTGTTTTGGTCACCAGAAAAGTTTCGGGTTTTATCGGTAACGTACCGGGACCACCGGGAGGGTCCCGGGGGTCCACCAGGTGGGGCCACCGGCCCCGGAGGGCTGCATGGGCCAAGTGTGGGAGGGGACCAGCCCTAGGTGGGCTGGTGCGCCCCCCCCCCCCACAAGGGCCCAAGGCGCCTAGGGTTTGGGGAGGGGGCGCCCCACCTTGCTTGGGGGGCAAGTTTCCCCCTCTCCCCCCTTGGCCGCCCCCCTAGATGGGATCTAGGGCTGGCCGCCGCCCCTAGGGGATGGAAACCTAGGTGGGGGCGCAGCCCCCTCTCCCCCTATATATAGTGGAGGCATAGGAGCAGCCCAAGACATGAGTTTCTTCTCCTGTTGGCGCAGCCCTACCTCTCTTTCTCCTCATATCCCGCGGTGCTTGGCGAAGCCCTGCAGGATTGCCACGCTCCTCCACCACCACCATGCTGTCGTGCTGCTGCTGGATGGAGTCTTCCTCAACCTCTCCCTCTCTCCTTGCTAGATCAAGGCATGGGAGACGTCACCGGGCTGTACGTGTGTTGAACGCGGAGGTGCCGTCCGTTCGGCACTAGGATCTCCGGTGATTTGGATCACGACAAGTACGACTCCTTCAACCCCGTTCTCTTGAACGCTTCCGCTTAGCGATCTACAAGGGTATGTAGATGCACTCTCCTTCCCCTCGTTGCTGGTTTCTCCATAGATAGATCTTGGTGACACGTAGGAAAATTTTGAATTTCTGCTACGTTCCCCAACATCGGAACCTACTATAAAGATTAAAATTAAAGATCATGAGTGCTATGCTTTGTGTGATTTGGGTGCTAGTGTTTCCACGATTCCGAAAACTTTATGTGATGTGATAGGTTTCCATGATTTTGATGATTCCTCTTTAAACTTGCACCTTGCGGATTCCACCATTAAGAAGCCTATGGGAAGGATCAATGATGTTCTTATCGTTGCAAATAGGAATTATGTGCTAGTATATTTTATCATTCTTGATATAGATTGCAATCTTTCCTGTCCTATTATTCTTGGTAGACCTTTCCTTAGAACGATTGGTGCAATTATTGATATGAAGGAAGGGAATATTAGATTCCAATTTCCATTAAGGAAAGGCATGGAACACTTCCCTAGAGAGAAAGTTAAATTACCTTATGAATCTATCATGCGAGCTACTTATGAATTGAATGCCAAAGATGGCACTTCTTAGATCTATCCTCGATTTTAGGCCTAGCTAAGGGCGTTAAACAATAGCGCTAGTTGGGAGGCAACCCAATTTTATTTTAGTTACTTGCTTTTCGCTTCTGTTTAGTAATAAATATTTCATCTAGCTTCTGTTTATATGTGTTTGCATGTTTTAATTAGTGTTTGTGCCAAGTAGAACCTATAGGATAACCTACGGTGATAGTTAATTTGATTCTGCTGAAAAACAGAAACTTTTGCGCGCACAAAAATAATTGTAGTAAATCACAGAAACGTGATTTTGCGTTGATTCTTTTTTATGTAGATCAATAGACAAATTGCCCAGGACTTCCTATTTTGGTAGGATTTTGATAGTTCCAGAAGTATTCGAAAGTTACAAATTGCTACGGACTGTTATGTTTTTGACAGATTCTGTTTTTCATGTGTTGTTTGCTTATTTTGATGCATCTATGGCTAGTATCGGGGGGTATGAACCATAGAGAAGTTGGAATGCATTAGGTTAAAACCAATATAAATAAAGAATGAGTTCATTACAGTACCTTATGTGGTGGTTTTTCTTTCTTGCACTAAGGAAGCTTATGAGATTTTCTATTGAGTTTTGTGTTGTGAAGTTTTCAAGTTTTGGGTAAAGATTTGATGGACTATGGAATAAGGAGTGGCAAGAGCCTAAGCTTGGGGATGCCCATGGAATCCCAAGATATTCAAGGATAACCAAAAGCCTAATCTTGGGGATGCCCCGGAAGGAATCCCCTCTTTCGTCTTCGTCTATCGGTAACTTTACTTGGAGCTATATTTTTATTCGCCACATGATATGTGTTTTGCTTGGAGCGTCTTGTATGATATTATTCTTTGCTTTTTATATTACTACAATCATCCTTTCTGTACACACCTTTTGGGAGAAACCCACTTGATTTGGAATTTATTAGAATACTCTATGTGCTTCACTTATATCTTTTGAGCTAGATAATTTTTGCTCTAGTGCTTCACTTATATCTTTTAGAGCACGGCGGTGGCTTTATTTTGTAGAAATTATTGACCTCTCATGATTTACTTATATTATTTTGAGAGTCTTTTAGAACAGCATAGTATTTGCTATGGTTATAAAACTGGTCCTAGAATGATGAGCATCCAAGTTGGGTATAATAAAAACTATCATAGAAAGTGAATTGGATGCTATGATCAATTTGATGCTTGATAATTGTTTTGAGATATGAGGATGGTGATATTAGAGTCATGCCAGTTGGGTAATTGTGAATTTAAAGAATACTGGTGTTAAAGTTTGTGATTCCCGTAACATGCACGTATGGTGAACCGCTTTGTGATGAAGTTGGAGCATAATTTATTTATTGATTGTCTTTCTTATGAGTGGCGGTCGGGGACAAGTGATGGTCTTTTCCTACCAATCTATCCCCCTAGGAGCATGCGCGTAGTACTTTGTTTTCAATGACTTGTAGATTTTTGCAATAAGTATATGAGTTCTTTATGACTACTAGTACATGGCACGTGCCATGCACGTGTAGATTTAAGGATCATTGTGAAATGTTGTGTGGTGTGAGGGGTTGCAGCCTTTTTTTATACAATATACAACCAGATTGTTGAAATTTTTTTAATTCTTTTTTCAAGTAAAGTCCATACACGCGCATGCAGTGATTACTTTGTCTGATGAGTAGAAGTCTATGCAACAAAAGCATTGGGAAAATAAAGGAAAACTGGGCCATAATATTTGTAAAATGAATTTATAAGAGAAAGTGAAAAAACAGCCTTTTTGATTCTCGGGCACCCTGGGGAGCAATTTGTTTTTTCAAATATGCTAGTAATATTCCCCTAAAGGTAAATACGCTACTAATACAAAAAATTGATCGGAAAAATCATGCATGCAAATAGAGGCGTTATTTAGCATTAAAAAGTTTTCAAAAAAAAATACTGCGATTTGCATGTGGTACAAAAATGACAAGCATGAGGGTGTCAAAAAAGCTTATTTAAATCCACATAAACATGAGCAGTCTTCTTATTTTTGCAGAGGTTGTATTCTTCATAATTATTTTATATAAAATATCATTTCGGCAAACATGTAGATCACAGTACATGTATGAATTTTTAACAAACCACAAAAATGAGAAAATGTTTTTGGCATGCCTAAGAACCTATGTGAGTTTAGGAAGTATCTATACGTAGCTATTTAGTCACAACACATACTAAGCTAGTCTACTTGTCATTTCTAATCTGTCCATTCCGAGGCTGCATCCTGCATGCTGCATGCGTTATTTTCTTCTCCCTCGTCACGCCGCATAGTAGCAGTACTCCTACTTGCCTGGTATGGTAGCTTGCAAGTAGTAATTCACTGTAGGGCAGCATTTGTTTACTCGTGAGCCTGCCAGAGATTTCTAGGGAGCGGTGCCCAGTATGGAAGAATCGCGAGCCTGCATGCACGGTGTCAGGTTGGCAGCACAAGGATGGTCACTCACGGCGAATCCCTACATGGTGGACCGTTGGATTAGCCCATCATACAGTCTGATGCAGCCACGTAGTCCTCTATCCAAAGCAATCGAATGTGAACCGTTGGATTACAAAGATCCAATGGTCCATATACCTTGATATTCGTATACTATATAGGATTATAGAAATATTGAGTCCATGGATTATACGCACTCTCACCCTTCCACCATTGCTGGCCTCTCTTGTGCCGCGCAACTTTCACCGGTGCCATACACCCACCATATACCTTCCTCAAAACAGCCACCATACCTACCTATTATGGCATTTCCATAGCCATTCCGAGATATATTGCCATGCAACTTTCCACCGTTCCGTTTATTATGACACGCATCATCATTGTCATATTGCTCTTGCATGATCATGTAGTTAACATCGTATTTGTGGCAAATCCACCTTCATAATTCCATACATGTCACTCTTGATTCATTGCATATTCCGGTACACCGCCGGAGGCATTCATATAGAGTCATATTTTGTTCTAAGTATCGAGTTGTAATCTTGAGTTGTAAGTAAATAAAAGTGTGATGATCTTCATTATTAGAGCATTGTCCCAAGTGAGGAAAGGATGATGGAGACTATGATTCCCCCACAAGCCGGGATGCGACTTCAGACTTTACAAAAAAAAATAAAAAAGAGAAAGGCCAAAAAAAAGAGAAAGACCCAATAAACAAAAGAGAGAAAAAGAGAGAAGGGACAATGCTACTATCCTTTTTACCACACTTGTGCTTCAAAGTAGCACCATGATCTTCATGATAGAGAGTCTCCCATGTTGTCACTTTCATATACTATTGGGAATTTTTAATTATAGAACTTGGCTTGTATATTCCAATGATGGGCTTCCTCAAAATGCCCTAGGTCTTCGTGAGCAAGCAAGTTGGATGCACACCCACTTAGTTTCTTTTGTTGAGCTTTCATACATTTATAGCTCTAGTGTATCTGTTGCATGGCAATCCCTACTCACTCACATTGATATCTATTAATGGGCATCTTCGTAGCCCGTTGATACGCCTAGTTGATGTTAGACTATCTTCCTTTTTTGTCTTCTCCACAACCACCATTCTATTCCATATATAGTGTTATGTCCATGGCTCACGCTCATGTATTGCGTGAAAGTTGAAAAAGTTTGAGATTACTAAAGTATGAAACAATTGCTTGGCTTGTCATCGGGGTTATGCATGATTAAATACTTTATGTGATGAAGATAGAGCATAGCCAGACTATATAATTTTGTAGGGATAACTTTCTTTAGCCATGCTATTTTGAGAAGACATGATTGCTTTATTAGTACGCTTGAAGTATTACTATTTCTTATGTCAATATGAACTTTTATTTTGAATTATTTGGATCTGAACATTCATGCCACAATAAAGAAAATTACATTGAGAATTATGCTAGGTAGCATTCCACATCAAAAATTCTGTTTTTATCATTTACCTGCTCGAGGAGGAGCAGGAATTAAGCTTGGGGATGCTTGATACGTCTCCAACGTATCTATAATTTTTGATTGTTCCATGTTATTATATTACCCTTTTTAGATGTTTATGGGCTTTACTTTACACTTTTATATCATTTTTGGGACTAACCTACTAATCGGAGGCCCAGCCCAAATTGATGTTTTTTGTGCCTATTTTAGTGTTTCGAAGAAAATGAATATCAAATGGAGTCCAAATGGAATGAAATCTTCGGGAGCGATCTTTTTAGAACAAACGCAATCCAGGGGACTTGGAGCGGACGTCAAGCAACAAACGAGGTGGCCACAAGGGCCGGTACGCCCCTTGGGGGTGGGCGCACCCCCCACCCTCGTGGGCCCCTCGAGCGTCAACCGACCTACTTCTTCCTCCTATATATATCCACGTACCCCGAAAACATCCAGGAGCACCATGAAACCTAATTCCACCGACGTAACATTCTGTATCCGCGAGATCCCATTTTGGAGCCTTCGTCGGCGCTCCGCAGGAGGGGGAGTCGACCACGGAGGGCCTCTACATCATCTCCAAGGCCTCTCCTATGAGTTGTGAGTAGTTTACCACAGACCTTCGGGTCCATAGTTATTAGCTAGATGGCTTCTTCTCTCTCTTTGAATCTCAATACAAAGTTCTCCTCGATCTTCTTGGAGATCTATTCGATGTAACTCTTTTTGCGGTGTGTTTGTCGAGATCCGTTGAATTGTGGGTTTATGATCAAGTTTATCTATGAGAAATATTTGAATCTTCTCTGAATTCTTTTATGTGTGATTAGTTATCTTTGCAAGTCTATTTAATTTATCAGTTTGGTTTGGCCTACTAGATTGATCTTTCTTGCAATGGGAGAAGTGCTTAGTTTTGGGTTCAATCTTTCGGTGTCCTTTCCCAGTGACAGCAGGGGAAGCATGGCACGTATTGTATTGTTGCCATCGAGGATAAAAAGATGGCGTTTATATCATATTCAATGAGTTTATCCCTCTACATCATGTCATCTTTATTAATGCGTTACTCTGTTCTTCATGAACTTAATACTCTAGATGCAAGCAAGAGTCGGTCGATGTGTGGAGTAATAGTAGTAGATGCATAATCGTTTCGATTTATTTGTCATGGATGTCATGCCTATATACATGATCATGCCTAGATAATCTCATAACTATGCACTTTTCTATCAATTGCTCCACAGTAATTTGTTCACCCACTGTAATACTTATGGTATCTTGAGAGAAGCCACTAGTGAAACATATGGCCCCCGGGTCTATCTTTTATCATATAAGTTTTCCATCTACTTTTATTTGCATCTTTTACTTTCCAATCTATATCATAAAAATACCAAAAATATTTATCTTATATTATTATCTCTATCAGATCTCACTTTCGCAAGTTGCCGTGAAGGGATTGACAACCCCTTTATTGTGTTGGTTGCGAGGTTCTTGCTTGTTTGTGTAGGTGTGTGGGACTTTTAAGGAGCCTCCTACTGAATTGGTACCTTGGTTCTTAAAAACTGAGGAAAATACTTACGCTACTTTGCTGCATCACCCTTTCCTCTTCAAGGAAAACCAACGCAGTGCTCAAGAGGTAGCACTCCTCTCCTTTCTTCTTCGTCCTCTATGCCAAACTTCTGCTAGCTATTGTCCTACCAAGTTTTAGTCATCGGATGAGCACTAGTGGCCTAGCGGAGCTTCATGAAATGAAGCAAAAAGAGTCGGGCAGCCATCATTGCTCCCTTTGTGAGGGATATGGACTATGACTATGAATCTTCTCTACTAATAGTGACAGTCCATAACTTCTAGAAAGGGTGCCATGATGACCAACGTGGCTATTTAAGCCGGCCGCCTCGCTCCTCGCGTAGCGAGGTGGGACTATGCCCCCAACCCTGTCGGACCAACACGGATGTCATCTCTTAAGTACAAATAACCCTGTCGGCCCAAGACGGACTGTCAGTCGGGATCGTCTACACAGGAACTGGCATCCAAATCCAAAATGATCAATGTGCGTGTGTTTACATGTTTTTGGTGTTTTTGAAAATAGGGTTTGTGATTGCAAATGGCAAAATTTGAGGACCGCCTAGTCATTGTACGCAAGCACGTCTGCCACTGTTCAAGAATTCACTTGATTAACCAGTTTGGGCCAGTTAATCGCTATTCATAGCATGGTCTGCATATTCATCTGCGTTAACTTGTTAGGTAAATTAATCCATATTGGTCCATTAACGGATGGGAAAACAAAGCCCAATTTTTTGGCCCATAATCCCTTCCAGCCGCATCCCGCTCCTTAATAGATAGGATCAATAATGTTACCTCTTCTCTATACTTTTCATATGTGTACGGAAACATATTTTGGTATACTATATAATTGGGATCATGAGTGTGGTATAATACATAAAAAGTAGAGATATATGTTCGCAAGTTCCTATTCAATCTACCGATTAATGATTGACCGAATAACCCAGTTAATAGGACGATTCACCGATTAATCGCTACTCCTAAACCGACCGAGCAGCTACTAGTAAACGATTTCTTGAACATTGATGTTTGCGGACATTTTACCGAAAAAGGGTTTTCCCCCGCTTTGTATACAAAGCAACCAACCAAGGCGTACAAGGATAGGTGTTGGGGCGGAAGCAGCACAGTCACGCTCAAACGAAATGACAGAGAAAGAGCAAAAGAAACAAATGCCGACAACGGCGGATCAACGAAAACGAAGAAGCCTCGCGAACGCTGCGCCCACTGGGATCTTCCACTAGGCTCCAAGACTCCGAAGCACCGGCACCTATCAACACCTCCAAGAAGGATCACGACGATGACGACACTGCTGCCAAGGGTTTCCCCGGTACACGACGAGGCGAGAGGAAGGGTAGCCCCCGACGCCCTCCCGGAAGGTCAGGTGGCACCCACAGGCGCCACCGCGCCGGTGTCGGCCAAGCCGACAGGGGTTTCCCCCGATCCCAACCCGCACCTCGGGCGCTCCGGAGCCAGCCACCAAACCAACCACCACCCAGCGCCAACACGGTCAAGAGGCCCCCACGCCGTCTCACCACGACACCGCGAAGTAAGGACAACACGGTGAAGAATCAGAGCCGGGACTAGGGCAGCAGCACCGTCAGCACGCGGGAGGGCCCCACCTCCACCATCAGCGACGGTAGCCGTCCGGACGCAATAGCAGGAGCACACCAGGCCCGTAGGCCCACAGGCCCGGCCGAGCCCTCGTGGGCCCGTAAAGCTCCCGCCCTCGCGCTGCTACCGGCACGCCATCGGCGCCGCCGCCCACATCCGAGCCGCTCCTCCTCCACACTGAGCCGCAGACAGCAAGGCTATGGGACCAAATTAGCTATGTCTGCCTGTAGATGGTTCGATGTTACTTCTTCCATTCCAAAATAGATGACCCAACTTTATATTAATTTTTTACTAAAATTAATACAAAGTTGAGTCATCTATTTTGAAACGGAGGGAGTAGGTAACATTCGATAGATTGGATCAAAATCTTACAACCGATACATCTTCTTTCTGCTCTAGACGCATCCACACCTTGATGCCCACCCCTTGCCTCTGCTTCGACGGTGACGGCACAAAGTCTCTGGTGAAATCCTAGCTCTTCCTCAGAGCTGCGAATCTTCTCTTCGAGAAGATGAATTGATGGTACAAAAACTATTTGAAAATAATAAATGCCTGATGTCAGGTACATGCACATGGAAAAATAGACATTTTTTTATGGCAATTCTAGTTGATGATGATAATTTTTGTCTACAAGTACATCAATTCCTTAGAAAAAAATAAAGTAAGGCAGATTTGCCATGAGCGAACTTGCCATTCTCAAAAACAAATATAAATTACCACAAAAAATGTATAGGAAAATGTCGGTAAAATTTCAAAGCTGGACGTCGCGTTATGTGGTTAAATACATTCTCGCTTTTAATTTGTCAAGAATAGCTATCTGTTTAGAGTGCCTAGCATGTGTAGTTTAGCGACGCAAGGTTGCAAGTATGATCCCCAGCTGTCTCTTTTTTTTTTTTTTGGTATTTTAAAGTCCCACGTTAGTAGAGTTAGGCGCAGCGATCCCGAATTTGAGGTGCCACATCGATGATCTTTGTTTGGCAATGCGCTCAAGGTTTAAAATAGACCGGAATTTAAAAGTTCGGTGTGCTGATTTCAGTCAAAATTTAGAGTTTGATTTATCTTTCATCTACAAATTCAAGGTTTATTTTTAACTTTTTCCTTTGCAAAAGAAAGTACTTTTAGGCGTCCAAACTATTTTTCAGCAACTAAAAAACAAAGTCGGTTCGTATAATAATAATAAATAAATATAAATAAAAAAGGCAACGCTTCGGAGTCGGTTCCCTATAGTCGGTTCTTTTTCAACCCTTTATTTTGCTTTTTCTTTGACCGAGCAACGGACGGGGCAAACACCTCCCGCGTCCTAATCAACCGGGTCCTTCAACGCCCTTGACTCCGGTGCGCTCTGATCTCGCGCCGCCAATGGCAAAGCCAAGCGCCGCCTCCCCCGCCCGGGAGATCACGCGCCCGTCGAGCTCGCTGTCAAAGGCCGTCCGTCGCCGCGCCGACGCCGTGTCCCACAAGCTCGCGGCGCGCGGCCTGGGGGCCTTCGTCTGGCACAAGAAGCTCGACCGCGATCTCTCCCGCGGCCTCCTCCCAGACATCGTCTCGATCCGCTCCGAGCGTCGCCGCTGCCTGGCCCGCCGCATGGAGGCCGCCGCCGTCAGTTCGTCGGCCGCGACCCGGCGGAGCTCGCCGCCTCCGATCACGACCGCGTCGCTGGCCAGGGCGGAGGAGGAGGAGAAGGAGGCCGCCTTCCTCGTCGAGCAGAGCAGGATCCGGGCCGAGACGCGGTTCGGCTACGGGCGCCCCAAGCTCATCGACGTGCTCGTGAAGTCCCTCGACGGGACGCGGCCCCGCGCGGTCGCGGCGTTCCGCGGCGCGTCCTTGGAGGACCTCAGGGAACTCGGCAGGGAGATCGATCAGCACGCCGAGATCGACCGGGCGAACGGGCCCTTCTGGGAGGCCGCCAAGATCATGTGCGACGCCGAGATTGCCAGGGCCGCCGGGACGGCCGGGCACGGCGAGAGGCTGTTGCACGCCGCGATTTTGGCCGACGTGAGGAGCGTCGTCGAAGGCAAGAGCGTCGAAGAGCTCGAAGCGATGGAGAAGGCCGTCGCCGCCCGGATGGCCGCCGGCGAGGCCATGGTCGTCGAGCACTGGCAGGGTGTGACGGAGCTTATCCGGGTGGAGAAGGCCAAGAAGTACCTGGAGCAGAACTACTCAACATGCGACGACGAGGCACCGACCTCTTCCGACAACAAGGACGAACCCGAGAGCGCAGACGACGGAGATGACACGGCCGACGCCGACGGGGAGGAAGGATCGGAGGCGCTCTGCCCGGTCGCATTGCCACAGACGGCGGCAGGGCCAGAGCAGAGGAAGCCCAAGTACATCACGCGGGTGCGGTCAGGGTTCGAGTGGAACAAGTACAACCGCGTGCACTACGACCATGACCAGCCACCGCCCAAGATAGTCAAGGGCTACAAGTTCGTGTTGCACTACCCCGACCTCGCCGGCACGAAGCCACCGGAGTACACCATCCACGAGGACGGGGAGAGCGGCGAGACCTGCATCATCAGGTTCCACGCCGGGCCGCCGTACGAGGACGTGGCGTTCAGGATCGTGAACAAGGAGTGGGAGTACTCGCGCAAGGCGGGATTCAGGTGCACCTTCGAGAGGGGCGTCCTGCACCTGAATTTTAATTTCAAGCGCTTCTTTTACAAGCGATGAGAGTGGATTCTTGTTTGTTTACTGATCTACTGATGCTCCAGGAGAAGAGATACACCATACTTATTATATTTGACTGACTAAACACATATAGATGAACAGATAGACGTTGAATTTTATGTTAATCTGCTCTGAATTGCAAACACAAGCTAGTTTATTGTGTAGGAAAATATTTCAGCCAGAGGCTACCGCTGTCAGGTAACTCAGATTACTCGGCCGCTTGGTTCAGTTTTTCTCTCCGTGTTGCTTCTCTGTTGCTGTTTGATGGCCAATATGTTCTATAGGATGGAGCTTTGTTTGCTAGCTCTTTGTTTTTGCGGTTCAAGTTATAGTTGTCGAAGCTTGGTTTGCAAATGCATGTTGCAGTGGTCATTTTTTTTCAAAACGGAGGCAAAGATTGCCTCATCTATTAATTAAGAAAAAGAGAATTGCCCAGTAAATTACGAAAAACCGGGCGAAAACCGGAACAAGGGCCAAGCCCACTCCCAAAGACTGAAACACACAGGACAAATCCCACCCTAATCGACAACATGTCGACTTACAACCAGACAACGCAGCTCCGACTCTGACGGAGAACTCAGAAGAACAGAACCAGACACGGCTGGCGCCACGGAAGATCGCCGAAAGGGCCACCTGCAACCAGTCATCGTACACCACAGGGCCCTGCCGCCGCAGCTTCGACTCCACGGCAACAAACAAACCGAGGCAATACCGTGGACACGCCGGAGAAGAGCCGACTATCGCAACCATTGCCGCGTCGCCGACATCGCTCCCACCATCATTGTTGCCACAGAAGTCTGGTCGCCACAATGATTCTCTCGGGGCCGCCGTCCCGACATCCACCGCTCCGTCGCGCCCAGCGCAATCAACTGGCACCGCCTTCCGGGGCCGCCGCCCCGACATACCACCGCTTCCCTCGAGCAGCAACGCCGCACAACCCAGCTGCCCACAGCCCACGCTGCTCAGGGCAACCGCTCGCAGACCACGATGGCGCACCGCATCCGGGGCCGCCGCCCCGACGTAAAGTCAGATCGCCCCCTCTAGGGCGCATCGACTGAGTCGACACCCCTACCGCCCAAGCGGGACAAGGATGCCACCCAACCAATGCCGAGATAGAGCCCCACCTCATAGAGCTGCAACTCACATTGTTCCCGAGATCGCCATCTTGACGCACAATCAGAAACCACCCGGAGCCGCCGCCCCGACGTCCACTGTCCCCGGCGACGAAGAGATTCATGCAAACTGCAGTATGTTGACTCTCCAAGGCGATGCCTCAAAGAAGGAAATGACGTAGCCGCCGTCATCGCCCGCTTCGACCATCTAAAGCTAGAGATTTCTCCCGGAGAGTCGTGCAATGGAGCTCCACGGCAACACCTTCAAGAAGGGGAACGACGCCATGGCACCGCCGTTGCCGGCACCGACCCAAGGTCGGGGCTGGACTTTTGCCCAGAGCTCCATCACACCTTTGAATCCGAGCAGATCCGAAGCACTACACATCACACAATCCCCATGGTCGACGTCCACCGGCTATTAGTGACCTACCAGCCACAACACCTCCCGCTTCATCGGCAGAACCACCACCACTCGGCGTGGATCCTCGAAGTAGGAACAAGATCCACGCACGACGACTAGACCGCCGGCAAGACCAGGCGGCATCAGGCCCGGGGCCGCCGCCCCGGCATCCTCCAATCCCCTCTGACGAAGCCGGCCCATGGCACCACTCAAAGCCGCCGCCGAAGGAGCAGCATAGCCCACAAGCTCTGCTAGGCCAGATCCGCCGTGCACGCCATTGCACGCGCCCACATCTTGCGCCGCCACGCCACTGTCGCCCGCCTCCACAGCGGGCCGCCATGGCTGAGCACGCCGCTCCGCACCACCGCACCGGGGCCGTCCCCCGGCGTCCGCGCTAGCTCCAGCCCGCACCGCCCACCAGGCACCTCCCCCGCCCGATCCAGATCGAAGATGAGGGCGAGCCGCCTCCACGGCCATGCTTCCCCACCACCGCGTCGCCCGACACACGGCCCACGCTCAGCTGCCGCCGAGACTGCGCCGGAGAGCCGCCGCGCCGCTGCGCCCGCCGCCAGCGCCGCATCCCGCTGTGGTCGCCCCGTCCCGCATCGGGGCCACCGCGTGAGGAGACGAGAACGCCCCGCCGCCGCCGGCGCCGGCCAGGCTTTGCCTGGCCGCACCCTGTGGCGGCGGCGAGGGAGGAGGAGCGGGGTGGAGGAGGCCTCTGGCGGCGGCGACGTGGTCGCCCTCCCCGTCGCACGCGGGGTGACGCGGGAGGGATGGGGCTTTTTAACGCGATTTGTTGCAGTGGTCATGACAGCACGAGTAAATAGCATAAAACTAGGACTTTCGATAAAACTACTACTTTACAGGCTAGTGTTTCAAAAAACTACCGATTTTTAATTTTTCTCACATAACCACCAAATCAGAGGTCGACTGTTTCAAAAAGCCCTAATTCCCGAGTGTTTTATCTATTGACCGTGATTATGATAGGTTGGACCCGCATCTAAACGGAGCTCTAGTTTGACCGTTAGTTTGACCGTTAACTGACATGTGGGGACCACATGTCAGTGTCTCTTCTCATCTAGTCAATCTTCTTCTCCTCCCTGTGCCTTCCTTCTTCTCCTCCACTCTCCCTGCTCCCGAAGAACACCGAAGAACCGCCATGGCCGCCGCCCACACCGCTGTCCTATGCCATGTCCGGCTGCCGCCCTATCCCACGTCGCCCACCCCCTCCTCCTCCGCGGTTGCTGCTGGTAGGAGCTCGCCGGAGCTCATGGTGACAGGGGGCTCACAGGCCTGAACGGCCTCGTCCGCGGCGGGGGTCATTGCCACGCGCGCCGCCGTGGGGCTCCGGCTCAGGTCGCCACATCGCCGCGCGCCATGGGGAGCCGCCTGGGGCACCGCCAACCATGGGGCTCCTGCTCGGGTCGCCCCACCGTCACACGCCATCGGGAACCGCCTGGGGCGTCGCTTGCCGTGGGTCTCCGCTCAGGTCCCGCGCTGTCGCCCGCCATGGGGAGCCACCTGGAGGTCGCCGCAGGCGAGGCAGAGCGTGGCGGCGACCACAGGCGAGGGACGGCGTGGGGGCGGCCACAGGCGAGGGGCGGCGTGGCAGCGGCCACCGACGAGGGGCGACGTGGATCCGGCCACTGCGGGCGCGGCTCGCCGGACGCAGGCGGTGCACGGCGTCGGCCCGGAGGAGGTGGCATCGCGGCCATGGCGGGTGCGCCGGAGGACCTGATTGCTTTTTTTGAAAACTTCCAGGGACCTGATTGCTTTTTTAGAAAATTTCCAAGGACCAGGTTGCTTTTTCAGACACTGGCATGTGGCCCCCACATGTCAGTTAACGGTCAAACTAACAGTCAACCAAAGGGTGCGTTTAGTGGCGGGCCCAACCTGTCATAAACATGTTTAATTTTTTAACAAGGAGGATTTGGGGTTTTTTGAAACAGCCAACCCCTGACTTGGTAGTTATCAGCGAAAAAAATAAATCCAGTAGTTTTTTGAAACCCTAACCTGTAAAGTAGTAGTTTTATTCTATTTACTCTGACAGCACAGACCCCTACCTGAATTTTTCATTTTCTGACGAAGCGCTGCTCCAGCAGCTTTTTAGTTCAGACAGAGAAGACCTACCTGGCCTTAATGGCTTAATCCTTTGTTCACGGAACCAAATTGCAGAGGATGCAAAGGTTCAAGAAGCGGCGGTACAGATGACTGGCCGTAAAACCTTCCGAGCTGTTCAATCTGCAGGAACGTTGATCGGGTTCCAAAGGCAATTAATTAGATGTGACAGCACAGATCTGTCTTCTCTGTACACTTGTCCAAGGTAATCTTTCCTGGTACTGAAGGAGCAGATCAGAATTGCCATACTACTGCCCTGGACTGTAGAACCATGAAACTATTATCTAGAAAGTTTTAAATTTCTTCCCAAGATGAATGCCTGCAGCACATTCTCTGCAAATGGTGCGCTGAAACCAGCTACAGATATGACATGTCTGTTGCCGGTTGTTTGCTCGCAAATCATCTGGTAATTTTAGTTCCCCATTCTTCAAACATGGAAAAGGAGAGAAATCCATCAAAGCTTACGGAAAATCTTAGAATCGCCCCCGAAATGCGATTCTGTGGGAAATAGGGTATATTTCTCTAACACATAATCCTGGTCAATTGCTAAGTTCAGTATTTCAGTTTGACAGAAGATGACAGATGGAGGCTAAACTTATAGGAAATGCCTGTTCAGAGTTACAGTGATATCCAAAAGCTTAAATGTTGTCTGCTTCCGTCTTAAACACGGCACAATTGTGAGTACCACTTGGGATGTTATATGTCTGTAAGATTGTTATGTTATTTCAAGCGTAGTGGTGCCCATACAGTTCCTTGAGAATTATTTGATGCCTCCAATCAATTATTGTTCAGAGAAGGACGCATTGGCTAGACCGGCTGGTTGAGACGTCCAGACTCGCTCGCGTCGTCTCAAGGGGGGCGGCTCGGGCGAACCCTAGCCGCCGCCACCCCCGATCCCTCCCTGCTTCCCCGCCGCCGCGAGAGGAGGCGGAAGGCGGGCTCTCCTCCTCTCTCCGCGAGGGGACCTCTGGCCGAGACGCGATGGCGACCCTGGGTGCCCGGCGTGGAGGCAGAGTTGACACGTTTGGTGGGCGGCTGGGCCACCACAGCTGCGGGCAGTGGCGGAGCTAGCGAGGAAAAGCTGAGGAGGCAAATGATGAAATATAATTTTTTGGAGGGGCCAAAAACTGTATTTTTCTGAATTTGTGCTACCCAAAATGAAGTTTCTTCAAAAAAAGTTCATGGGCTGGGGGGGCCATGGCCCCTGCAGCTTAGGCATAGCTCCGCTAGTGGCTGCGGGGGCAGCGTGGGGCCGGCCATGGCGGCTGGCGGCTATAGATCTGGAGTTTCCCGCCCCAGATCAGTTCTCCTCCGTCATCACGCGGACACCTGGGGCGGCCACCCCGAGCTTGGCAGTGGTGGTCGGCCTGAAAGCTGGGTGGTCGGATCTCACATCGTCATATAGGCTCGGCTGCGAGTCGGAGAGACGTAGTTGTCGGTGAAAACTGAGCGGATGACGGGCGATGGCAGCGTTCTGCGTTGTTACCTTAATGAAGGCATCGTTGTGTAACTACTTTCGACCCACTCGTGCTGCTCCGGGGCAAACCCTAGGATCTGGTCTTATAGATCGAACCATGGCCTCACTGAGATGTCGTTTCTTTCTTGGGAACATTGTTTGTGGAGTAGCGCTGGACGACAGAAGCAGGAGGTGGAGCGGCTTCGTCTTGCACGGAGCTTCGGTGAAGATGTCAAGTCATGCCTGGCCGACATGTGCTATGCTGAGTCATGCCTATTCGACAGGTGCTACGCATGACAGATCATTCAAAGACTTCAAGCTGCTTCGGCTGGTGGTACTTGGCGGCATGGTGTTGCGGTGTACTGGCGGCGACCGTGACGTGCTCAGCAGTTTGCGTGTAGGGAGGTGGTGCCGTTGGGCGCCGTGGTGGCGTCGACGGACAGCTGGACATGCAAGGATGATGAAGATCTCTGTCCTGAAGACGGGTCAGCGGTTCGATGATGATGGCGGCTTCTAAAACGTGTGCATGTGGTGTATCTTTTAGGTTCGCTGCATCGGTTGTAGGTTTCGATACGTTACGAGGATGGATTGACGACGACACCTGTTTTAGATATGAGGAGTGAGAGCATTCCACATTATCGAGTTTGTAGGTGCAAGTGGTGGCTTCGGGTAGTTTAATATATGTTTTGTCGAATAATTTATAAATATGATTGTATGGATCGATTGATGTTGAGCCGGAGTTTTAACATCCTTTTCCAAAAAAAAAAACACCCATAGTATTTCCCTCCGTTTCTTCTTCTCTTTCAAAGTAGAGAGCTTCTTGCATTCATGTCATCCAAGGACAGTATGGCTCTGCAGCATTCTCAGCTTTCTCACCGATGAGTAGGCAGTAATGATTCTGCTAACTAAGGGGCTGTTTGGTTTGTGACTAACTTTATTAAATGTTGCCGTACTTAAAGTTAGGCAAGTTTGACTAACTTAGGTGAGTGTTTGGTTCAAGTCACACCTTAGGCAAACCATACTTGAACCCCACATGACATACACATAAAAAATGTGGTAAAATTTCATTAGGCTTGCCAACTCGTGACTTTCATTTTGATGAACTAATCTTAGGCAAGCTTAGAAAAATGTGTGGTAAAATGTGGCAATGCTAGGTCTAGAATTAAAAAAAATGCAGATGAGCACCACTAGAGCGAGGGCGAGGAGGGATGGCGATTCAGGTGAACAAGTGACAAACTGTAGTCTGATGGAACCATGGAAAATGCAGATGATGGGTCCAAATCAACTGCAGATGAACACCGCGAGAGTGAGGGCGAGCAGCGCTTCAGTCCAGTGAAGATCAAGTGTCAAACTGTTTTTCGACAGAACCAGCAGCAATGCTATCTCGTACACAGCTCACAAATACAGTAAGTACGTAACAGTTAACATGGATTAAACACATGGAACCATGAACATGTATTGCCGAGGTGATGCAAAGGTAAATAAATTTACGAGCCGGTGTGATGAAACTTAGCCATGGTCAACTGTACTTAATTAGCTGAAGCATGTTCTGCCTGTACCCACACACACCCTTAATTTTTGCCCTAGCGCCTCAACAAACAGAAACCACCAGGCGCTGATTAATCAACTCGCGGCCGTACGAATCGATCAACACCGGGTCCACCATAGCATAGGCTACAGTACAGCCCATCCGACCGCGATTACGCGGATCGAATCGAATTCCCATTGGCCCGTGAGTTGAAACTTGAAACCTCGCCTGCGTAGCGTAGAGACAAGTGAGCAAGTGGCGAACTGTAGTCCGATAGAACCAAGGAGATGCACATCCGTGCACGTGGGTCTGAATATTGTTCACTTGAAACTTTTTCTTTTCTTTTCAGACAAGGAGTTCGCTCCTTGACTTCCATAAAAGAAACACACAGGAGGACTACTGTTCAATCTGCAGTAACGTTGATCAGGTTCCAGGGCAATTAATTACTCCCTCTAAAAAAATATAAGAGCGTTTAGATATTAAATTAGTATTCTAAATGCTTTTATATTTCTTTACGGAGGGAATAGATGTGACGGCACGGCTCTGTGTTCTCTGTACACTTGCCCTGGGTAATCTTTCCTGGCTAAAATGGAGCAGGGCTGAATTACTATACTACTGCCATGGACTACCGATGTGCGTTGGTCGGTGGGATGGACTGGCTGGATGCATTTGGTTCGGAGATTGATAGATGTTTAATTATCCGATCAACCTGATTCGACGCAGTGGAAGTTAACTAGAAATGCGGTGTTTACGGTGAAATCTTTCTATATGAATTTGATTAACTCTGGTCTACTCTCGAGATCGTTACATATTTGAAAGGTTAAGTTGTTCTTGCGTATTAAAAATTTTATGTGGTTCGTCCTCAAGCAAGTTATCCTCACCAAAGATAACTTACTTAAGAGGCGGTGGGTAGGTAGTTCGTGCTGTTGTTTTTGTGATCAGGATGAAACAGTACAACACTTATTCATAGAGTGCCCACTCAGCCATGCTGCTTTGGAGAACGATCCATATAGTCTTTAACATTACTCCTCCAGTTAACATTGAATCATTGTTTGGAACGTGGTTAGCTGGGATTGATCAGATTACGACGGGTCGTATTCGGATTGGAATATGTGAGCTCATATGAAATTGCAGGAATGACATGATTTTTAACAGACAACATATTTTAACTTTCTTGCAGGTCATCTTCAGAGCGTCCCATGGATCCGTACGGGGTCCTTACTCACTCCTACGGACTCCAAGGAGCCTTAGGTTAATGGGTGCAACCAGTGGGAGATGGTAGTACAGGCTATATTCAACCGGTTCGAATGACGGTTGCGTAACAAGATTGGAGTCTAGGGAGCTTGTCCATTGTCATGCCGATTGGGTTTTGAGCTTGTAATTTTATTTTTATTTTTTAGCTCCGCTTAAGAGCTGTAATACTTATTTGTTTCTGTGATACTCTCAGACTTCTTAATAAGATGGCTGCACGCATCGTCATGATGCAGAGGCCGGAGGCACGCCTCCATTTCTAAAAAAAAGAAATGGACTACACAAGCATGATATTATCCAGAATGTTTATATTTCTTCCCAAGATCAGGCCTGCTGCATATTCTCTGCCAATGGTGCCCTGAAACCAGCTACAGATATCACATCCATGTGTCTTGCCGGTTGTTTACTCGCAAGTAATATTAGTTCCCCATTGTTTGAACATGGAGAAAGAGAGAGAAATCCATCAGAGAATTATAGAAATTCTTTGAATAGCCTCCAAAATGCGATTCTACGGAATTTATAGGGTATCTCTCGAATGCAACTGAAGGTGATAACTGAAGACCCTAGGGAAAATCACCATAACTTGCTATGTTCAGTATTTCAGTTCACTGAAGATGACAACTGGAGGCTACATCTTTGCAAACTTATAGAGAATGCGTGTTTAGAGCGACAGTGGTATCCAACAGGTTAAAGTCTGTTGTGTTATTTCCAGGATAGTGATGACCATAAAGTTCCTTCAGAATTATTTGATGCCTCCTGCCAATTCTTGCAGTTTAACACCCATAGTTTTTTGTTTCCTTTTTCTTATTCTTTTGCAAAGCAGAGCTGCTTCTGCATCATGTCACCCAAGGACAGTATGTATACCTCTGCGTCATTCTCAGCTTTCTCACCGATGAGTAAGCAGTAATGATTCTGCTAACAAAATCAACTGCGATGAACACGGCAAGAGCGAGGTCGACAAGCGCCTCAGTCCAGTGAACAAGTGGCAAACTGTAGTCTGATGGAACCAAGGAAAATGCAGATGATGGGTCTAAATCAACTGCAGATGAAGACCGCGAGAGCGAGGGCGAGCAGCGCTTCAGTCCAGTGAACATGAAGCGTCAAACTGTTGTATGACTGAACCAGCAACAATGCAGACGAGCGTGTCACCTGGAACAATATAATCACATGGCCAACAAATGCAGCAGGCTAACGCTGTCTCGTCCACAGCTCACAAACAACATTTAGCATGGATTGAACACATGATGAACCTATGAACATGTATTGCCGAGGTGATGCAAAGGCTGACGCACGCACTAACGAGCCGAGCCGAAACAGCGCAGCGTCAGTCGCCGCCGAGGGGACAGGCGAACATGGGGCGTGATTGCGCAAATACGCTCGTGATCACCCCCTCTGCCCCGATGCCGAGCAGATCAGCACACAAGCAGTAAAAAAATCACGTGATGAAACTTCGCCATGGTCAACTGTACCTACTTAGTTAGCTGAAGCATGCTCTGGCACCCTTCATATGTGGAGCCGTGGAGCCCTAGAGCCTCAGCAAAAACTCAGTAAACCCTGGCAAGGCAGAAGGCACAGCGGTGCAAGGCCGGTGACGTTTCTCACAAGGAAAAGAATCAAGCATGGAGAGCATGTGGCGCCTCAAGGAGCAGAAACCTCCAGGCGCTGATCAATCAACTCGCGGACGTACTAATCGGTGAACACCATAGGCCACAGCCTATCCGACCGCGATTTCAGATAGAGCTCCCCATTGGCCTACGAGTTGAAACTTCGCCTGCGCAGGGACAGTGATCGGGACCGGGTTTGCTCCCGTCGATTTCCACTAAAGAATAATGAAGGGATCAGAAGGACCCGTGATACTGAAGAACAGTATGGATCCGCATCACTCTGTACCTTAACAGTGCTGGGTAGACAGTAGTGAATAGTGACTCTGCTCATGGATCCCCGTAGCTCTTACGCTGTATAGTCTGCACTCAAGTGTTGGCGCCCAAATGGACCGCAGATGAACACCACAAGAGTGAGGGCGAGGAGCGGTTCAGTCCAGTGAGTACGTGGGGAACTGTGTAGTCCGATGACACCAAGGAGATGCAGATCCGTGCACATTCGTCTGAATATTGTTCACTTGGTTTCTTTTTCTTTTTGAAACAAAAGGAGTTCCCTCATCGATTTGCATTGAAGGAACACCTGCTCATTGCTCAACTGAAAATAAAAGGATCATAGGAAGAGCAAGCAGGTGCACCAAGCCTGAACCATAACCGGGTAGCAGATTCTGTCTACTGCTGCAGATCATCTCACAGCTAACAAACAACGATGGACATCACCCGCAATAAGAAAAAGAAAAACGACGATTGACATGGATTTCTTTAATAAAAAGGAGGATGACCCAGACTCTGCATCTGGACGATGGACGATGCATGCAATCATTTTATTAATTATTCAAAAAGACCTTCCAAAATAATACATCACTAAGTCTGAAGCCATCAACTTGCAACATCTGTCGCTATTTCTATCCAGTTGATGAAGGGTTTCGATTGTCCGAGCCGAAATACCAAACTGGCTTCGCACCAAAGCCTAGTATCTAAAGCCGGAGGGCCCAACCAAGCCGCATTGCCGGGTCTGGAGCACACACTGGCCTGACGCACTCTTCGAGGCCGCCATCGTCGTCTTCCACCGATCCATCTTGAGAGCACGTGCTAACGCATCAACCTTGCTAGGTCTGCCGTCGACGCCACCACGACACCACCTCCCTACGTGCGTCCATCATGACACATCCGCCGTCGAGACCCTGATGCTCCATGCCACCGAGACTCCACATCGTCGATGCATGACATGAAACGCCGCTCCACCTCTAAAACCGTCCACTGGTCCCTTGAGCCAATGTATACCTTCGAGAATGACGTGAAGGAAATATGCCCTAGAGGCAATAATAAAGTTGTTATTCTATATTTCCTTATTCATGATAAATGTTTATTATTCATGCTAGAATTGTATTAACCGGAAAACTTTATACATGTGTAAATACATAGACAAAACACCGTGTCCCTAGTATGCCTCTACTTGACTAGCTTGTTGATCAAAGATGGTTAAGTTTCCTAGCCATGGACATGTGTTGTCATTTGATGAACGGGATCACATTATTAGGAGAATTATGTGATGGACAAGACCCATCCATTAGCTCAGCGTAATGATCATTCAGTTTTATTGCTACTGCTTTCTTCATGTCAAATACATATTCCTCTCACTATGAGATTATGCAACTCCCGGACACTGAAGGAATGCCTTGTGTACTATCAAACGTCACAACGTAACTGGGTATTATAAAGATGCTCTACAGGTATCTCCGAAGGTGTTTGTTAGGTTGGCATAGATTGAGGTTAGGATTTGTCACTCCGCGGAAAGATATGGGCCATATGGGCCATAGGAGGGAGGGAAACCAACCCACAAGGGGCTGGCGCGCCTCCCACCACGGAGGAGTCCGAATTGGACAAGGGGTGGGGGCGGCACCCCTCTTTCTTTCTCCATCTCCCTCTCCTCCCCCGTTTCCCCCTTCGGTAAAAGGAAGGGGGGGGGGGGCTAATCCTACTAGGACCCCAAGTAGGACTCCTCCTACTTGGGGCGCGCCTAGGGCCGACCTCATTTTATATTAGGGGGGCGCCCCTAGAACATAACAACAATTGTTCCAAGCCGTGTGCGGTGCCCCCTCCACAGTTTACACCATCTGTCATATTCTCGCGGTGCTTAGGCGAAGCCCTGCGTGGATCACATCACCATCACCGTCACCATGCCATCGTGATGACGGAGCTCATCTACTTCCTCGACCCTCTGCTGGATCAAGAGTTCGAGGGACGTCATCGCGCTGAACGTGTGCAGAACTCGGAGGTGTCGTCCGTTCGGTAGTAGATTGGTCGGAACGAGAAGACGTTCGGTCTACGAGGGTACGTAGACATACTCTCCCCCTCTCGTTGCTATGCATCTCCTAGATAGATCTTTCGTGAGCATAGGATTTTTTTTTGAAATTGCATGCTATGTTCCCCAATAGTGGCATCCAAGTCTTGTCTATGTGTAGATGATATGCACGAGTAGAACACAAAAAGTTGTGGGCTGTAACAACCCGTAGTAGCAACGTAAAACTTGAACAACAAAGTATATGACGTCTAACTTGTTTTTGCAGGGCATGTTGTGATGTGATATGGTCAATACATGATGTGATATATGTTGTTGTATGAGATGCTCATGTTTTGTAAAAGTTATCGGCAACCGGCAGGAGACTTATGTTTGTCACTTTATTGTATGAAATACAAATGCCTTGTAATTTCTTTACTTTATCACTAAGGATAGTGATAGTCGTAGAGGCAATAGTTGGCGAGACGATAATGATGCTATGATGGAGATCAAGGTGTCAAGCCGATGATGATGGAGATCATGAAGTTTCTTTGGTGATGGAGATCAAAAGCACAAGATGATGATGGCCATATCATGTCACGTATTTTGATTGCATGTGATGTTTATCTTTATGCATCTTATTTTTCTTAGTACGGCGGTAGCATTATAAGATGGTCCCTTAGCTAAAATTTCAAGGCATAAGTGTTCTCCCCGAGTATGCACCGTTGCGAAAGTTCTTCGTGCTGAGACACCACATGATGATCGGGTGTGATAGGCTCTACGTTCAAATACAACGGGTGCAAGCCAGTTTTGCACATGCGGAATACTCGGGTTAAACTTTACGAGCCTAGCATGTACACACATGGCCTCGGAAAACTGGAGACCGAAAGGTCGAACGTGAATCATATAGTAGATATGATCAACATAGAGATGTTCACCATTGGTGACTACTCCATCTCATGTGATGATCGGACATGGTTTAGTTGATTTGAATCACGTATCATTTAGATGACTTGAGGGATGTCTATCTAAGTGGGAGTTCTTAAGTAATATGACTAATTGAACTTAATTTATCATGAACTTAGTCCTGGTAGTTTTTGCATATCTATGTTGTAGATCAATGACCCGTGCTACTGTTCCCTTAAATTTTACTGCGTTCCTAGAGAAAGCTAAGTTGAAAGATGATGGTAGCAACTATACGAACTGGGTCCGTAACTTGAGGATTATTCTCATTGCTGCATAGAAGAATTATGTCCTTAATGCACCGCTAGGTGAAAGGCCTGCTATAGGAGCAGAAGTTGACATTGTGAATGTCTGGCAAGCTCGATCTGATGACTACTCAGTGTGCCATGCTTTACGGCTTAGAATCGAGACATCGAAGATGTTTTGAACGTCATGGACCATATGACATGTTCCAAGAGTTGAAGTTAATATTTCAAGCAAATGCCCGAGTTGAGAGATATGAAGTCTCAAACAAGTTCTATAGCTGCAAGATGGAGGAGAATAGTTCTGTTAGTGAGCACATACTCAGAAATCAAAATGTCTGGGTACCATAATCACTTGACTCAGCTGGGAGTTAATGTTTCAGATGATTGTGTCATTGACAGAGTTCTTCAATCATTGCCACCAAGCTACAAAGGCTTCGTGATGAACTACAATATGCAATGGATGGAAAAGACTATTCCCGAGCTCTTCGCAGTGCTAAAGGCTGCGGAGGTAGAAATCAAGAAGTAGCATCAAGTGTTGATGGTTAAGAAGACCACTAGTTTCAATAAGAAGGGCAAGGGTAAGAAGGGGAACTTCAAGAAGAATGGCAAGCAAGTTGTCACTCCCGGGAAGAAACCCAAAGCTGGACCAAAGCTTAAAACTGAGTGCTTCTACTGCAAAGGGACTGGTCACTGGAAGTGGAACTGCCCCAAGTATTTGGCAGATAAGAAGGATGACAAAGTGAACAAGGTATATTTGATATACATGTTATTGATGTGTACCTTACTAATTCTCGTAGTAGTGCCTGGGTATTTGATACCGGTTAAGTTGCTCATATTTGTAACTCGAAACATGGACTATGGTTAAACGAAGATTGGCTAAGGGCGAGGTGACGATGCGCGTCAGGAATGGTTCCAATGTCGATGTGATCGCCGTCGGCATGCTACCTCTACATCTACCTTCGGGATTAGTTTTAGACCTGAATAATTGTTATTTGGTGCCAGCGTTGAGCATGAACATTATATCTGGATCTTGTTTAATGTGAGACGGTTATTCATTTAAATTATAGAATAATGGTTGATCTATTTATATGAGTAATATCTTTTATGGTCATGCACCCTTGAAGAGTGCTCTATGTCTGTTGAATCTCGATCGTGGTGATACATATATTCATAATATTGATGCCAAAAGATGCAAATTTGATAATGATAGTGCAACATATTTGTGGCAGTGTCGTTTAGGTCATATCGGTGTAAAGCGCATGAATAAGGAAATATAAAATAACAACTTTATTATTGCCTCTATGGCATATTTCCTTCAGTCTCCCACTTGCACTAGAGTCAATAATCTAGATTACATTGTAATGATTCTAACACCCATGGAGTCTTGGTGTTGATCATGTTTTGCTCGTGGAAGAGGCTTAGTCAACGGGTTTGCCACATTCGGATCCGTATGTATTTTGCAAATCTCTATGTCTCCCTCCTTAACCAAATCTCGGATGGAGTTGAAGCGTCTCTTGATGTGTTTGGTCTTTTTGTGAAATCTAGATTCCTTGCAATTGCTCCAATATTGTCACAAAAGATTTTCATTGGACCCGATGCACTAGGTATTACACCTAGATCGGATATGAACTCCTTCTTCTAGACTCCTTCATTAGCTGCTTTCGAAGCAGCTATGTACTACGCTTCACACGTAGATCCCGCCACGACGCTCTGCTTGGAACTGCACCAACTGATAGCTCGACCATTCAATATAAATATGTATACGATTTGTGACTTAGAGTCATCCGGATCAGTGTCAAAGTTAGCATCGACGTAACCACTTACGACAAGCTCTTCGTCACCTCCATAAATGAGAAACATATCCCTAGTCCTTTTCAGGTACTTTAGGATGTTCTTGACCGTTGTCCAGTGATCCACTCCTGAATTACTTTGGTACCTCCCTGCTAAACTAATAGCAAGCCACACATCAGGTCTGGTACACAGCATAACATACATGGTAGAACCTATGGCTGAGGCATAGGAAATGACTTTCATTTTCTCTCTATATCTTCTGCAGTGGTCAGGCATTGAGTCTGACTCAACTTCACACCTTGTAATACAGGCAAGAACCCTTTCTTTGATTGATCCATTTTGAACTTCTTGAAAACTTTATCAAGGTATGTGCTCTGTGAAAGTCCTATCAAGCGTCTTAATCTATCTATATAGATCTTGATGCCCAATATATAAGCAGCTTCATCGAGGTCTTTCATTGAAAAACTTTTATTCAAGTAGCCTTTTATGCTATTCAGAAATTCTACATCATTTCCAATCAACAATATGTCATCCACATATAATATTAGAAATGCTATAGAGATCCCACTCACTTTCTTGTAAATGCAGGCTTCTCCAAAAGTCTGTATAAAACCATATGCTTTGATCACCTCATCAAAGCGTATATTCCAACTCCGAGATGCTTGCACCAGTCCATAAATGGATCACTGGAGCTTGCACACTTTGTTAGCACCTTTAGGATCGACAAAACCTTCTGGTTGCATCATATACAACTCTTCTTTAAGAAATCCATTAAGGAATGCAGTTTTGACGTCCATTTGCCAGATTTCATAATCATAAAATGCGGCAATTGCTAACATGATTCAGACAAACTTAAGCATCGCCACGGGTGAGAAAGTCTCATCATAGTCAACTCCTTGAACTTGTCGAAAACCTTTTGTGACAAGTCGAGCTTTATAGATAGTAACATTACCATCAGCGTCAGTATTCTTCTTGAAGATCCATTTATTCTCTATGGGTCGCCGATCATCAGGCAAATCCACCAAAGTCCACACTTTGTTCTCATACATGTATCCTATCTCAATTTCATGGCCTCTAGCCATTTATGGAAATCTGGGCTCATCATAGCTTCTTCATAGTTCGTAGGTTCGTCATGGTCAAGTAACATGACTTCCAGAACAGGATTACCATACCACTCTAGTGCGGATCGTGCTTTGGTTGACCTACGAGGTTCTGTAGCAACTTGATCTGAAGTTTCATGATCATTATCATTAGCTTCCTCTCTAGTTGGTTTAAGCATCATCACGGGAACGGATTTCTCGGATGAGCTACTTTCCAAATTGAGAGAAGGTACAATTACCTCATCAAGTTCTACTTTCCTCCCACTCACTTCTTTCGAGAGAAACTCCTTCTCTAGAGAGGTTCCATTCTTGGCAACAAAGATCTTGCCTTCGGATCTGTGGTAGAAGGTGTACCCAATTGTTTCCTTAGGTTATCCTATGAAGATGCACTTCCCCGATTTGGGTTCGAGCTTATCGGGATGAAGCCTTTTGACATAAGCATCGCATCCCTAAACTTTAAGAAATGGCAGCTTAGGTTTATTGCCAATCCACAGTTCATACGGTGTCGTCTCAATGGATTTTTACGGTGCCTTGTTTAATGTGAATGCAGCTATCTCTAATGCATAACCCCAAAACAATAGTGGTAAATAAGTAAGAGACATCATAGAACGCACCATATCTAATAAAGTGTGGTTACGATGTTCGAACACAGCATTACGCTGTGGTGTTCTAGGTGGCGTGAGTTGTGAAACTATTCCACATTGTTTTAAATGAAGGCCAAACTCGTAACTCAAATATTCTCCTCCGCGATCAGATTGTAGAAACTTTATTTTCTTGTTACGATGATTCTCCACTTCACTCTGAAATTCTTTGAACTTTTCAAATGTTTCAAACTTGTGTTTCATTAAGTAGATATACCTATATCTGCTCAAATCATCTTTGAAGGTCAGAAAATAACGATACCCGCCACGAACCTCAACACTCATCAGACCGCATACAACGGTACACATTATTTCCAATAAGTCATTAGCCTGTTCCATTGTTTCGGAGAACGGAGTTTTAGTCATCTTGCCCATAAGGCACGGTTCGCAAGTATCAAATGATTCATGATCAAGTGATTCCAAAAGTCCATCTGCATGGAGTTTCTTTATGCGTTTTACACCGATATGACCTAAACAACAGTGCCACAAATAAGTTGCACTATCATTATCAACTTTGCATCTTTTGGCATCAATATTATGAATATGTGTATCACCACGATCGAGAATCAATAGAAATAGACCACTCTTCAAGGGTGCATGACCATAAAATATATTACTCATATAAATAGAACAACCATTATTCTCTGATTTAAATGAATAATCGTCTCGCACTAAACAAGATCCAGATATAATGTTCATGCTCAACGTTGGCACCAAATAACAATTATTCATGTCTAAAACTAATCCCGAAGGTAGATGTAGAGGTAGCGTGCCGACGGCGATCACATCGACCTTGGAACCATTCTCGATGCGCATCGTCACCTCGTCCTTAGCCAATCTTCATTTAATCCGTAGTCCCTGTTTGGAGTTACAAATACGAGCAACCGAACCGGTATCAAATACCCAAGCACTACTATGAGAATTAGTAAGGTACACATCAATAACATGTTTATCAAATATACCTTTGTTCACTTTGGCATCCTTCTTATCCGCCAAATACTTGGGGTAGTTCTGCTTCCAGTGACCAGTCCCTTTGCAGTAGAAGCACTCAGTTTCAAGCTTGGGTCCAGCTTTGGGTTTCTTCCCAGGAGTGACAACTTGCTTGACATTCTTCTTGAAGTTCCCCTTCTTACCCTTGCCCTTCTTCTTGAAACTAGTGGTCTTGTTAACCATCAACACTTGATGCTCCTTCTTGATTTCTACCTCCACAGCCTTTAGCATTGCGAAGAGCTCAGGAATAGTATTTTTCATTCCTTGCATATTGTAGTTCATCATGAAGCCTTTGTAGCTTGGTGGTAGTGATTGAAGAACTCTATAAATGACACAATCATCTTCAAGATTAACTCCCAGCTGAGTCAAGTGATTATGGTACCCAAACATTCTAAGTATGTGCTCACTAACAGAACTGTTCTCCTCCATCTTGCAGCTATAGAACTTGTTGGAGACTTCATATCTCTCTACTTGGCATTTGCTTGAAATATTAACTTCAAGTCTTGGAACATCTCATATGGTCCATGACATTCAAAACATTTTTAAAGTCCCGATTCTAAGCCATAAAGCATGGTACACTGAACTAGCGAGTAGTCATCAACCCGCGATTGCCAAGCATTCACAATGTCTCTAGTTGCTGGGGGGGAGGGGGTGAGGGAGTCCTGGATTAGGGGGTCGTCGGACAGCCGGACTATATACTTTGACCGGGCTGTTGGACTATGAAGATACAAGATTGAAGACTTCATCCCGTGTCCAGATGGGACTCTCCTTGGCGTGGAATGCAAGCTTGGCAATTCGGATATATAGATCTCCTTCTTTGTAACCGACTCTGTGTAACCCTAGCCCCCTCCGTGTCTATATAAACTGGAGGGTTTAGTCCGTAGGACAACAACAATCATAATCGTAGGCTAGCTTCTAGGGTTTAGCCTCTACGATCTCGTGGTAGATCAACTCTTGTAATACTCATATCATCAAGATCAATCAAGCAGGAAGTAGGGTATTACCTCCATCGAGAGGGCCCGAACCTGGGTAAACATCGTGTCCCCCGCCACCTGTTACCATCAGCCTTAGACGCATAGTTCGGGACCCCCTACCCGAGGTCCGCTGGTTTTTACACCGACATTGGTGCTTTCATTGAGAGTTCCACTGTGTTGTCGTGATAAGGCTTGATGGGTCCTTCAATCAGCAGTAGCGATGCGGTACAGGGTGAGGTTTTCCTCCCCGGATAGATCTTCGTATTCGGCCGTCTGGAGCAGGTCGACACCTACGCCTCTGGCCATCAGGTCAGGTTTGGAAACTTGAACTACACTGCTGACATCTGCGGAGACTTGACCTTCGACGGGTTCGAGCCTACGTCAGGAGCGCCGAACAGTCACGACGTGCGTGACCTAGATTTGCCATCAGACGAAGTTTGGGATATCGCATCTGCGGCTGCCCTAGCCCTTAATCTGGAGCAGATCGCGCCATCCGGGGACGGGTGGATGGACCTCGCCACGGAGGTCGCACACTCATCGGCGTCGGAGCCGAACACAGACTCCACATCCAAAGAGATCCGTGTCACTGAACCCCCGGACTCGTCTCCGGTCTTAGGTTCCAAACCGCGCGAGTCCGTGCCTATTGAATCTGGTTGGGCACCGATCATGGAGTTCACCTCCGCCGATATCTTTCAACACTCACCCTTGGGTGACGTGCTAAATTCATTGAGGCCTCTCTCTTTATCAGGAGACTCTTGGCCGAACTATGTCCGACTCGAGTGGGAAGCGGACGACGGAGAAATTTGTTACCCACCCACCATCCACTTAATAGCCACTGTCGATGACTTAACCGGCGTGCTCAATTTCGACTCCGAAGGCATCGACGGTATGGACGACGGTGCAGGAGAAGAACAGGAACCGCCGCCCGCAGGGCGCTGGATAGTCACCTCATCATATGATATATATATATATATATATATATATATATATATATATATATATATATATATATATATATATATATATATATATATATATATATATATATATAT
>NC_041383.1:628087453-628175523 GCF_002162155.2 Triticum dicoccoides
AGGCAATGAAGGACAATCCCCTAGGGAAGCAATCAAAGCACCGACGTCATCGGTGCCACTCTAAGCCCCGCCACGGCAGAAATAGCACCACCAGCACAAGCGATGATAGCAATCCGGATGGTGCCGAATACGAAAACAATCCCGCCCAGTCTGACTTCGAGCAGGTCGGGCAGAAGGATGGCCAAGCTAGCCCTAAGGAGCAGGCAACAAATGGAGAATCATAGGATGATGATTACATGCCTCTCTCTGAAGACGAGGTGAGTCTCGGCGACGAAGAATTTGTCATGCTTGAGGATCCCGTCGAGCAGGAGCGCTTCAAGCACCGGCTTATAGCCACTGCAAAAAGCCTGAAGAAAAAACAGCAGCAGCTTCATGCTGATCAAGATCTGCTAACAGATAGATGGACTGAGGTCCTGGCAGCCGAGGAATACGGACTCGTGCGCCCAACCAAAAGTTACCCAAAGCGCAGGTTGCTACCTCAACTCGAGGAGGAGGCATTAGAGCCTACACTACCAGCGCAGGACGAGGCTGACCGGCCACCTCGTGGCCGAGACAAAGCGGCGTATCAGCCGGAACACCAGCCCGTACCCCGCCGGCAATACACTAAGGCCCGGGGCTACACGCAAGACCTGCGAGACATATTGGAAAACAAAGCAGGACAGTCAAGATCGATCTATGGATCACGGGGTCGCGCCACAACACGTGAGGATGATCGCCGCGCCAGATACACTAAAAACAAGTCCGGCCGGGCCGAATACAATAGACTATATTCATTCGAACTACATCAAGATGTAGCCCGGCACAGAGGCACCGCACACCCCTTATGCTTCACTGATGAAGTAATGGGTCATGAATTCCCAGAAGGGTTTAAACCCGTAAACATTGAATCTGATGGTACAACAGACACCGCGGTATGGATTGAAGATTTCCTTCTCCACATTCACATGGCCCGCGGCGATGACCTACATGCCATCAAGTACCTCCCACTTAAGCTCAGGGGACCAGCTCAACATTTGCTGAATAGCCTGCCGGCAAACTCCATTGGCAGTTGGGAGAACCTGGAGGACGCATTCCTTGACAACTTCCAGGGCACTTATGTGCGACCACCAGACGCTAATGACTTAAGTCACATAACCCAACAGCCCAGAGAGTCAACCAGAAAATTCTGGACGCGGTTCCTAACTAAAAACACCAAATCATCGACTGTCCGGATGCCGAAGCCCTAGCGGCCTTCAAGCATAACATCCGCAATGAGTGGCTCGCCCGACACCTCGGCCAAGATAAGCCGAAATCCATGGCAGCCCTCACGACACTCATGACCCACTTTTGTGCGGGCGAAGATAGCTGGTTGGCTCGTAGCAACAACACAGCAAGCAATCCTAGCACATCAGAGGCCAGAGATAGCAACGACAAACCTCGACGCAACAAACACAAGCGTCACAAAAACAGTGACGACGCCAAAGACACGGCAGTCAATGCCGGATTCTGTGGCTGTAAGTCCGGTCAGCGAAAAAGCCATCTCAAAAGAACAATTCGGGTCTGCCCGGTCTGGACCGCATACTTGACCGCCCATGCCAAATTCATGGTACCCCAGGAACGATAGCCAATCATACCAACCGAGAATGCTGGGTCTTCAAACAAGCTGGCAGGTGAGGCACCGAAAACAAGGAGAAGGGGTCTCAAAGCGATGAAGACGATGAGGAGCCCAGATCACCAAACAAAAGAGGGCAAATGAAATTTCCCCCGCAAATCAAAACGGTGAACATGATAAACGCCATCCACATCCCCAGAAGGGAACGGACGTGTACTTTTCGGGATGTCGACTTAATGAAGCAAGTCGCCCCACAATATAAACTATGGCCAATCACCTTCGATCGTACAGACCGTCCGGCTAATACCAACCAGGGTAGGTCCGCCACACTTATCCTCGACCCAATAATTTGCGGGTTCCACCTCACACGAGTCCTTATGGACGGAGGCAGCAGTCTAAACCTGTTGTATCAGGACACAGTGCGCCAGATGGGTATCGATTGTTCGATGATCAAACCCACTAAAACCTCCTTTAAAAGTGTTATACCAGGTGTGGAGGCCAGTTGTATAGGCTCCATCACTCTGGAGGTAGTCTTCGGGTCACCAAATAATTACCGTACCAAAGAGTTAATCTTCGACATCGTCCCTTTCCGCAGTAATTATCATGCACTGCTGGGGCGTACCGCGTTTGCTCGATTTAACACGGTACCACACTATGCCGACGTTAAGCTTAAAATGCCCGGCCCGCGTGGCGTGATCAAAGTTAAGGGCAAAGCCGAACTCCACCTCGGCGCCGAAGAGTATACCGCCGCTTTAACAGCAGAAGCAGCGAGTGGACCCTTTCAATCGAACCTTGAGTCGACGGCCAAGCTCCCAGACACCGATAAAGGAGTCCGAACTACTTCGCGGCATGATAGCTCGGCTCGACCAGAGCTCAATTAAATACTCTGGCAAAAGCTGGGAAGGGCCACATTCCGCGGCTCAACCGCTCCGTGGCACACAAATATTTCTCGCACTTCCTTTGCAGGTTCGCTTTTGTGCAGGACAGGACTGGCGACATGGAATCAGCTCATACGCGCAAGGGAATCCTTGGATATTCCCCTCGAAGACAATCCGGATACACTCCGGATCCACACACAGCTTCTTCCTGTTGGGGATCATTGCAGAAATTAAAAAAAAATTCTACGAATCACCAAGATCAATCTATGGAGTAACTAGAAATGAGAGAGAGGGGAGTGCATCCTCATACCCTTGAAGATCGCGAGACGGAAGCGTTACAAGAACGCGGATGAAGGAGTCGTACTCGAAGCGATTCAGATCACGGTGGATTCCGATCTGAGCGCCGAACAACGGCACCTCCGCGTTCAACACACATGCAGCCCGGTGACATCTCCCGCGCCTTGATCCAGCAAGGAGGAGGGAGAGATTGAGGAAGAAGGCTCCAACAGTAGCACGACGGTGTGGTGGTGATGGAGTGGCAGTATTCCGGCAGGGCTTTGCCAAGCTCTTGCTGAGGAGGAGAGGTGTTGGGGAGGGGAGGGGCTGCGCCTTGGATGTGGTGCTGCAGCCCTCCCCTCGCCCCTCTATTTATAGGAGAAGGGGGAAGGGGGCCGGCCCTCTATATGGGATCTATAGGGGAGCGGCGGCCAAGGGGGGAGGGGGCTTGCCCCCCAAGCAAGGGGAGGCGCCCCCCCGTTAGGGTTCCCCCCAACCCTAGGCACATGGGCCCTAGGGGGGGTGGCACCCAGCCCTCCAAGTAGCTGGTTCCCTTCCCTCTACAGCCCATGAGGCCCTCCGGGATAGGTGGCCCCTCCCGGTGGACCCCCGGAACCCCTCCGGTGGTCCCGGTACAATACCGGTATACCCCCGAAAACTTCTGGTGACTGTATGATGACTTCCCATATACAAATCTTCACCTCCGGACCATTCTGAAACTCCTCGTGACGTCCAGGATCTCATCCGGGACTCCGAAAAGCATTCGGTAATCACACACAAATCTTCCTTATAACCCTAGCGTCATCGAACCTTAAGTGTGTAGACCCTATGGGTTCGGGAATCACGCAGACATGATCGAGATAGCTCTCCGGCCAATAACCAACAACGGGATCTGGATACCCATGTTGGCTCCCACATGTTCCACGATGATCTCATCGGATGAACCACGATGTCGAGGATTCAAGTAATCCCGTATACCATTCCCTTTGTCAATCAGTACGTTACTTGCCCGAGATTCAATAGTCGGTATCGCAATACCTCATTCAATCTCATTACCGGCAAGTCACTTTACTCGTTCCATAATGCAGGATCCCGTGACTAACCACTTAGTCACATTGAGCTCATTATGATGATGCATTACCGAGTGGGCCTAGAGATACCTTTCCGTCATACGGAGTGACAAATTCCAGTCTCGATTCATGCCAACCCAATAGACACTTTCGGAGATACCTGTAGTGCACCTTTTGGAGATACCTAAAGGTGCACTACAGGGTGACTATAAAGGTGCACTACAGGTATCTCTGAAAGTGTCTGTTGGGTTGACATGGATCGAGGCTGGGATTTGTCACTCCGTATTACGGAGAGGTATCACTGGGCCCACTCGGTAGTGCATCATCATAATGAGCTCAAAGTGACCAAGTGTATGGTCACGGGATCATGCAATACCGTACGAGTAAAGTGACTTGCCGGTAACGAGATTGAATGAGGTATTGGGATACCGATGATCGAATCTCGGGCAAGTAACATACCGTTTGACAAAGGGAATAGTATACGGGGCTGCTTGAATCCTCGACATCGTGGTTCATCCGATGAGATCATCGAGGAGTATGTGGGAGCCAACATGGGTATCCAGATCCCGCTGTTGGTTATTGATCGGAGAGCCGTATCGGTCTTGTCTACATGTCTCCCGAACCCGTAGGGTCTACACACTTAAGGTTCGGTGACGCTAGGGTTGTATGAATATCAGTATGCAGCAAACCGAATGTTGTTCGGAGTCCCGGATGAGATCCCGGACGTCACGAGGAGTTCCGGAATGGTCCGGAGGTAAAGAATTATATATATAGGAAGTGTTGTTTCGGCCATCGGGAAAGTTTCGGGTCACCCGGTATTGTACCGGGACCACCGGAAGGGTCCCAGGGGTCCACCGGGTGGGGCCACCTATCCCGGAGGGCCCCGTGGGCTGAAGTGGGAGGGGAACCAGCCCCTAGTGGGCTGGTGCGCCCCCCTTGGGCCCCCTGCGCCTAGGATTGGAAACCCTAGGGTGGGGGACGCACCACTTGCCTTGGGGGGCACTCCACCCCCCTGGCCGCCGCCCCCCTTGGGAGATTGGATCTCCAGGGCCGGCGCCCCCCAGGGGGCCTATATAAAGGAGGGGGAGGGAAGGAAGCCGCACCCTGAGTCTTGGCGCCTCCCTCCCCCTGCTACACCTCTTCCTCCTCCCGCAGTTGCTTGGCGAAGCCCTGCCGGAGTCCTGCTGCATCCACCACCACACCGTTGTGCTGCTGGATCTTCATCAACCTCTCCTTTCCCCTTGCTGGATCAAGACGGAGGAGACGTCACACTGACCGTATGTGTGTTGAACGCGGAGGTGCCGTCCTTTCGGCGCTAGGATCTCCGGTGATAGGATCACGACAAGAACGACTACCTCAACCCCGTTCTCTTGAACGCTTCCGCACGCGATCTACAAGTGGTATGTAGATGCATCTCTCTCTCTCGTTGCTAGATAAACTCATAGATTGATCTTGGTGAACGTAGGAATTTTTTTATTTTATGCAACGTTCCCCAACAATAGACAATTATCCTGAACAAGGAAATATAATAATAATCATTTTATTATTGCCTCTACGGCATATTTCCAACAGTCTCCCACTTGCACTAGAGTCAATAATCTAGTTACACTGTGATGAATCGAACACCTATTGAGTTCTGGTGTTGATCATGTTTTTCTCGCGGAAGAGGTTTAGTCAACGGATCTGCGACATTCAGATCCGTATGCACTTTGCAAATATCTATATCTCCATCTTGAACATTTTCACAAATGGAGTTGAAGTGGTGCTTGATGTGCCTGGTCTTCTTGTGAAACCTGGGCTCCTTGGCAAGGGCAATAGCTCCAGTGTTGTCATAGAAGAGAGTCATCGGTCCCGACGCATTGGGAATGACTTCTAGGTCGGTAATGAACTCCTTCATCCAGATTGCTTCATGTGCTGCCTCCGAGGCTGTCATGTACTCCGCTTCACATGTAGATCCCGCCACGACGCTTTGCTTGCTACTGCACCATCTTACTACCCCACCATTCAAAATATACACGTATCAGGTTTGTGACTTGGAGTCATCCAGATCTGTGTCGAAGCTAGCATCGATGTAACCCTTTATGACGAGCTCTTCGTCACATCCATACACGAGAAACATATCCTTAGTCCTTTTTAGGTACTTCAGGATATTCTTGACCGCTGTCCAGTGTTCCATGTAGGGATTACTTTGGTACCTTGCTACCTAACTTACGGTAAGGTTTACATCAGGTCTGGTACACAGCATGGCATACATAATAGACCCTATGGCCGAGGCATAGGGGATGACACTCATCTTATCTCTATCTTTTGCCGTGGTCGGGCCTTGAACCGAGCTCAATTTCACACCTTGCAATATAGGCAAGAACCCCTTCTTGGACTGATCCATATTGAGACATTCACAAAAATGGTGGCATAACCACTCAGAAGCACAATATCAAGGTTTCGAGATCAATAATTAACATACAGAGGTAGAAACTGAACTGAGGCTTAAATCCAACAAACTTATAAGTCTACTGATTAGTAACACGTGATCCTAATAGAAAGAAGAGATAGCCTAGTTCTTAATCCCCGTAGAAGAGAAGATGATGACTCAGATCAGAAGGCCATGAGGTATAAGGAGTAAAAAGAGCCTTACGTTCCATCCCACAATCAATTCCCTTACATAACTAAAGAATATCTAGACTCAACTTCGACCAGTTTGGCTTGGTAATCCTACAGGCAGTCAAGCTCTGATACCAACGCTGTCAGGACCCCGACTCGATGCCACATCGATCTAGCATGTAACACCTCATATCACTTTGCGGCCTCACGCACGGTATTCCCACGGGTGTCACCTTACCTTTGCCCGGGACCGTTTGCGCCTTTTGGCACACGTATATGACAGTGTCGCTAGCATCCATATGATAAGGAGCCCGGGCTGACATGGCTAGTCGTAAACCCAAAGTGGCACAGACTTACAGGGACAGGCATCCATGACCCAGCATCGAACGTGTCGGTCATCAGCGAGTGAATCCAGGCTGTAGCACTGGGCTAGCAGGACTCCGGTGAACCGGGCTGTAGCGGGCTAACAGGACTCCGGTATTCATCGCGTGACATTTCCCCGAAGGGACAGACACAGGAACGAAGAAGGACACATGCCGGCCAGCCTAAGTGTTCCGGAGCAGTAGCAAGCTACCATGGCTCAGTGGAAACACTAGGAGACATTTCCCCGTAAGAGAGGCTACTAAAGATAAACAACTAGATGGTCAGATCCCACACATACCAAGCATTTCAATAACATACACACAATATGCTCGATATGTGCAAATGCAACATGGCATCACAACATGACTCTATGACTCAAGTAATTTATTCAATAGGCTCCGAGGAGCGAGATATTACAAACATGGGTCTCATGACCCAACAATCAGAGCATACAAATCAAAACACACGCGGAAGCTATCATGTCTGAGTACAGACATCTATAAATGAAAAAGGCTGAGAAGCCTGACTATCTATCAGATCCTGCCGAGGGCACAAGATCGTAGCTGAGGTATCAAGCTAAACGTCGAAGTCCACGCGAAACTACTAGTGAGACCGAAATCTCTCTGCAAAACATAAAATGGGCAAACGTGAGTACAAATGTACCCAGCAAGACTTACATCAGAACTAACTACATATGCATCATTATCAACAAAGGGATGGTGGGGTTTAACTGCAGCAAGCCAGCTTTGACTCGGTGGCTAACCTGAACTACGACTGCAAGTAACTCTTTTGAGGAGGCGCACACGAGTCCACATATTCACCATATCAATACACCACTATGGAACCACTCCCGTCTCCCTACGAGAATGCCATCCATAGCACTCACGCTTATCTTGCGTTTTTTTAGAGTATCCACTTTCACTTGTCTATGAACTGATATAAGCAACCCAGAAGTCCTTTACCGCGGACACGGCTATTCGAATAGATGATGTTAACCCTGCAGGGGTGTACTTCTTCATACATGTTTCCACCACTTAGCGTCTGCACACGACATGTGCTCGGCAGACTTCAAGCGAAAGCCGACGTGGGTGTAGACCACGACCTACCTAAACACTCAGGTCTCTAGTCCAGGTTTATCGCCTATTCGGGTTCCATCCATGAGGAGATCCGGCCGGAGTTTCGCTCACAGCCCCAAACGATGTGAACAGGGTTCCGTGACACCAAACGGGCGCCCGGTATACCCGGCCACGTGCCTACCGCATCACAGCCCACCCCTACGGTCAGCGCTGTCCACGGCCTCCAGCATACTACAAACACCAGAAACTACTTGCAACTCCTGGACAGAGGACGAGGGTGAATAAGAAGTCGAGCGGGGTCATATTTCAGGGCCCAATGTATGGTAGTAGCTGAATCATGGATCACAAACACAGAACTCAGTTCCTGAGGACGGCTGCAATGAGACAACCCACCATGTACTCCTACATGGCCTCTCACCGCTACCTTTACCAAATCGTGTTCACACACTTAGCTCACACACAGTAGGACATGTTCACACACCTCTGATTCATCCCCGATGAATCAGACCTGACTCAACTCTAAGCAGTAGCAGGCATGACAAACAAACATGAATGAGTAGGCACAACAGGGCTCAAACAACTCCTACTCATGCTAGTGGGTTTTATCTATTTACTGTGGCAATGACAGGTCATGCAAAGGATAAAGGGGTTCAGCTACCGCAGCAAGTAACAGATGAATCGGTGTTGTCCTAATGCAGTAAAAGAGAGCAGGAGCGAGAGAGTAGGATTGTATCGGAATGAACAAGGGGGGGTTTTGCTTGCCTGGCACTTCTGAGGATAACATTGAGTCTTCATCAGTGTCAATGATCACATCATCGGTATCACGTCTATCGAGAGGGGACAAATACCGGCAACACAGAAGGGAACACAATCAATGCAATGCACAATATGATGCATGATCATGACATGGCAAAATGAATGTGTTTTGAGCTAATGCAACTAAAACCAGATTAAATGAAGTTGGTTTGAATCCAAGATTCAAATTCAAACTCCATATGTGGATATTTAAATGCCCTTTATATGATTTGTGCTAAACAGCAGCTATAAGTTGTTCTAGCATGCATGAAAATGGTACAGATGGATTCCTTGAATTTTTCTGATAATTTTTCATATATAATTTATTTCATTTGGAGTTACGGTTAATTTTCTATGATTTTTAGAAGTTATAGGCATTTTCTGGAATTTCAGAATTAAATTAAATCCAGAAAACATTACTGCGTCAGCATGACGTTGGCATGACGTCAGCAAGTCAACAGGGGCCGGCTCGGGTCAAACCTGACCAGTGGGGCCCACTGGTCAGTGACTACAGCTAATCCTAATATAATTTAAACCTAACCTAGTTTAATTAGTCGGCCCGGGCCCGCATGTCAGTGAGTCAGTGGCTTAATTAAACTTAGTTATTGATTTAACCAAAGGTTAGCAGGGGACGGGCCCACACGTCAGTGACCCAGGGGGGTCAAATCCCTGGTCAACACGGCTAATCCACCGGCGTCTAACCGCCGGCAACGACCAGACGCGGCGGTGGCTCGCCGGAATGGCTGCTCCGGCGCCCATTCGACGCGCGGAGGGGTTCTACAGGGAGCTCGAGCTCGTGCGCATCCAATGGAGCAAGCCAGAGGAGTTGGGGTTGGCTGTGGCGTCGGCAGCGGCGAGGGAGGCGGCGGCCGGAGTTCGGGCGAGGTCGGGGTTGGCGTTAGGGGGCACGGGAGGGGAAGCTAGTGTGTGTGTTAGGTTCCTGGTGAGGTGTGGAGCACGTTGCCGTGCTCGGTAGCTAGCTCCGGTGGCTCTGGCCTTGTCCGCGTCATCGCCGGCGGCGAGGAGCTCACGGCCCTGGTGGAAAGGGCGGCTAGCGTGCGGGAACGAGCGCGGGGAGGAGGGGAAATGGAAGAGGAGCTCACATAGACCCTGTAGAGGTGGATGGCGAGCTTGAGGGAGGCCGGACGGCGACGAATTTGACGACGGCGATCCTCGGTGGCCGAGGAGGGGAAAAACGTCGGGGCGGTGTTTCGGGGCTCTTCCGGTCACGTGGCTTGGTGAGGGGGTTGGCGACGAGGTGCAGGAGCTCGGGAGCACGTCGGGGAGGAGAGGGGGTGGCGGTGGCCGCGAGGGAGCTCGTCGGTGGCGGCGGCTCCGTTCGGTCCGGGCGAGAGAGAGGGAGCAGAGGAGAGAGGGGATGCAGCGGGGGAGGAAGAGGAGCGAGGGGACACGAGGCCTCGTCGTGGCGTCGCTAGGGAGGCCGGGAGGAAGCAGGAGGTGGCCGGGAAGCAGGAGGTGGCCGGGGCGCGTGGCCGCGCGCGCCGGGCGCGTGCCCGTCCTCCTGGCAGGGAGGAAGACGACAGGGGAGGAAGTGGAGATGGGCTGGGCCGGCTGGGCCGCGCTGGAGGAGCTGGGCCAGGTAAGTGGGCTGAGGTGAGCGCCAGGTAATCCTCTGCTCTGTTTTATATTTTTTTCTATTCTGTTTATTTTATTTAATTTATTTTGCCACTGTTTTGAATTTAAAATAATTCAAACAATGCCAAAAACTCCTCTGAATATTTTATATTGCTAGATGGACTTTTCCAAAAGCTTATAAAATATTTCAAGGGTATTTCAAATTATATTCTAATTATATGAATATAATTCAAATTCAAATAGCTAATGAATTAAATCCAAAGTCCCAAAAATAAATCCTTAAAAATGTTCAATATTTTGGTTGGGACCAGAACCCTTACCAAAAATTATCAAACATTTAAGAAGAGCACTTTGGAGCAATGAATGAGATTTCTAGGGTTTTTGCCCCTCTTTTATTTAAGTTTTTGAGGCTTCCAAAATTCCTCAGTTCAAGTTTCGAAAATATAGACATGATGCACACATGAAGCTAGCCTAGAGCACTACCAGCAGCTAGGGATGTGACAACTCACCCCCACTAAACAAGAATCTCGTCTCGAGATTCAAGCGTAGGGTAAGGTGAAGGGTAACGCAGACTAGTACAATCCTCACGATTCAGGTTGCACTTCATAGGAACGTTGATTCGATCACCATTTTTGTCTTGTCGTCTTGCTCTGAGAACTTCAGCTAATCATGACCAGAAGTGGAAAGGAAAACTCTAGAAGGATCGGTCTTCTCGAAGGTCGAACAACTCAGGATTAACTCACGGAATGAGACTTAGAACCATCTCTCGGGTTGAGACACGAGATACACATCAAGAGGGGTGGAAAGAAACGGATGACGAAGGTTCACTAGGTGGACAATAATTCCACACTTAAGAAGGTGGTAAACGATTGTCAACGTAGCGAGGAGTTAAGTTGACATGACACCATAATGATGCACCTTAGGGAAGGTGACTCGAAGATATATCCCCTTAAGTGGCAAAAGAATTACTTTTGATACCGAGATCATTGAAACTCTTTATACCAGCCTAAGGCAATTCTTGAGTGATCGTTTGGAGGGGTTCAGTAGAATGGCATACTCGGACTTGGATGATGTGGATTACCTTGTTGAAGACAACGTAATGGATGAATTTGCTTACCACCGGAAATGGAAGAGACCCATGGTAGAATGGCACATTGGCGGTGCAAGCTAGGAACAAAATGCAAATGCTGGGAATGATTCTGGTAACTGGGGAAGAACCCAACAATAGAGGGTGAATTCACTGTTTGAAAAGGTCATAGCATTGCCGAGGAAACTGAGAGCAAACCCAGTTAGTGCCGATGATAACACCTAGCGCTTGTGCGTGCTCTCAAGAACTTGAGCATTTCCATATTCATCAAGGTTTTACCAACATCCGTGTCAAGGATCCTGGCAACACAACATACCACCATGATGAACAACGATGGACGATGCAGATGCATAGGAAGATAACATCAGCTCAGATTTCATCCTAGCGAGGCCAAGGAAACAAAATCTGGATGATCGACCGAGAGACATTTAGCACTCCGCTTCTAATGTTCTCCTTGATGTGCTAGTGTAATCCAATCATTGAAATGGTTTGGTAACTAGACATCAAGTAAAAGGTCGGACTTCGGGAGCAATAGAATCCATAAGGAACAGTTACGGAGGTAAATCCTACGAAATCCTTATGGGGAGGTGGCCAACTTCCTCAACAAGATACTACAATAACAGGTCTTCCGGCTGGGTGTGTTGGCCATGACATCCACTTTACCGGTTTCCGAGGGACCGATATTATAGTTTTTGGGAAATGTTCCAAACCATCATATCTGCCTGAGATTCAGATCTGGTTGGTGTCAGGATATTCCAGACTCATCGAGTCTAGGAAGAAAAATGAAAGTTTGCAACACAAATCGATGAGATGACATTGCGAGATTCTCAGGAAATGAACTACGATAGCAAGCTCCAAAATATGAGCTGGTTCTGCTACAAACATGTGAACACGTTGTTCCAGACAAGCATGCCCACATGGTAGTCTTACAATAAAACACTACCGAGTTCTGGTTGGGAGCCATCATCGAGGATATCGAAGTCTTTACGCAAGTCCATGGATTAGATCCCAAGCATAGACTTCTTTTCCTTGAACAAGTCAATCAGTGGCTTGGTGTGCTAGGATATACATATGGAATGAAGATGATCAGTCTAACAGACCACAGAATTCTTCGCACGTGCATGACCGACTTGGGATGATTCCAAAGGAGCAAAAACAAACTTTCTCGAATTCACGACGGCAACTTACATCAAAATGCACGTGAATCAAAGGAAGTCACTCCTTTCATCAAACAAGTACTTCATGAGCTAGCATGAAGAAAATGCTTTCAAAAGTTTCCAACACTAACTTAATGTTCAACAACATCATGGAGGAGATAAGGATGTTGTCAATGGACTCAACAACAACTCATCGGAATTTCCATATCACTGGACTTCCACCATCATGTGAACACGGTGATAGCATTGATCAGACCCAAAAGATATAATGGTGTATGCTCGAGGGATCAACCACGAGTAAGGCAACATTACGAACATCGTTGGTTCTGACTTGATTTGACGATAGCCCAGACTCAAATCAAAGGATTGATAAGACAATAGGTCCAGCAACTGATCACAGGGACCAATCGATGAAGATATCATCTTTCTTCAATACACACTACACAAGAATATCCCTTTGGAACGAACTAAGTCAGGCAAGCTTTTATCTTCCAACCCTCCAAGTTGTCGTTTAGCTTAACCAACTAGCTCAGGGATATCTAGCACCGACTCTTGGAGAGAAGGTGGTTCACAAGAAACCAACTTGATCACGGGCTCAACATAGCGGTCAGGTGACAACCTGGTAATACTTCTGAGAAGATATTCAGAAAATCACGAACCACCGGTATGTTACTAAGCTCGAGAACAATCTTGCTTTTCAGGGCAAGACGATATGATCAATAGAGCAAGGATTTGAAATAATCCTAACTCATCGATCGAGGAGTGAACCAGGAGAATGGACTAGGTAGCACGATCAATCTTAGAATGGTGATTCAAAAACCAACACGCTAAGGATGAAATTATTATCCTTTAGCTACCAAGCAACGAAGTTGCTGGGAGTATTGATTTCACACACCATGACTCACTTGTCGGCACTCCGGCTGCAACAACACGGAACCGAGGAATGAGAAAGGATGGCGAGAAGTATCACTATGTCAAGAATTCACAAAAGGTGGTGCAATTCTCATGAAATTCCTGTCATAAAGAAGGTAATACTTCAGGGTAGAGCAGACCAGAAGCTGGATTGTAACTTGATCTGCGGAGCACAACTTCTTTGACCCAATCCTGGATATGGAAGAGGTACTGGAGTTTGTTTCTCCTAGTCATTCTACGATAGAATGGCTTGACGGACCACAAGAGTAATAGGCATCGATAAACGATCGCACGCATACTCTTGACTATCAATTGATAGACGAGGGTCAGATTGCAACTAAAGAGAACAACTCAAAGGAACATATAATTTTCTGAGTTGTGGATGCATAGATTAGTATGTCGAACCAAGTTCAACATATTTCTTCCGGACAATCCATGCGGAAAGGTAGAACGGGCAGAGTCACAATTATGAATGGAGAACCCATCGAGAGCACTCCTGGTTGTGATCGTTCAGTTCAACGAGGAACTTCTGCCATAAGTAGTTCATGGTATTTGGAAGAAGAAGATACCACGGACTTCAAGGACTATCGCAAAGGTTACTAATAACCTAAGGAACTAGCAACACTATCAACATGAGGCAAGTAGGGTGAATCTCGGGTTCAAAACCCAGGAGTAGAATACCTATTACTAAGTAGCATCACGGGATGCTTTCGAGAATGATGGCCAGAATCATCACACTGGGAACACAAATCATGGCTAAATTACTAGATGATCCTCTAAGCACTTAGGGTCATAATAATAATTCCAACATATATGTCGAGGTAATAATTACCTCAACACACCGATTAGTGTGGTTAATCTGGCCCAAAGGAACATCGAAGCGGGAGGAAGGAATTTGCAAATGCATCAGACTACTTAGAAACCTGGGATGACTCGGACAGCACAACGGCTGTAAATGCTCAGAAAAGATTTGAGACATTCACAAAAATGGTGGCATAACCACTCAGAAGCACAATATCAAGGTTTCGAGATCAATAATTAACATACAGAGGTAGAAACTGAACTGAGGCTTAAATCCAACAAACTTATAAGTCTACTGATTAGTAACACGTGATCCTAATAGAAAGAAGAGATAGCCTAGTTCTTAATCCCCGTAGAAGAGAAGATGATGACTCAGATCAGAAGGCCATGAGGTATAAGGAGTAAAAAGAGCCTTACGTTCCATCCCACAATCAATTCCCTTACATAACTAAAGAATATCTAGACTCAACTTCGACCAGTTTGGCTTGGTAATCCTACAGGCAGTCAAGCTCTGATACCAACGCTGTCAGGACCCCGACTCGATGCCACATCGATCTAGCATGTAACACCTCATATCACTTTGCGGCCTCACGCACGGTATTCCCACGGGTGTCGCCTTACCTTTGCCCGGGACCGTTTGCGCCTTTTGGCACACGTATATGACAGTGTCGCTAGCATCCATATGATAAGGAGCCCGGGCTGACATGGCTAGTCGTAAACCCAAAGTGGCACAGACTTACAGGGACAGGCATCCATGACCCAGCATCGAACGTGTCGGTCATCAGCGAGTGAATCCAGGCTGTAGCACTGGGCTAGCAGGACTCCGGTGAACCGGGCTGTAGCGGGCTAACAGGACTCCGGTATTCATCGCGTGACATTTCCCCGAAGGGACAGACACAGGAACGAAGAAGGACACATGCCGGCCAGCCTAAGTGTTCCGGAGCAGTAGCAAGCTACCATGGCTCAGTGGAAACACTAGGAGACATTTCCCCGTAAGAGAGGCTACTAAAGATAAACAACTAGATGGTCAGATCCCACACATACCAAGCATTTCAATAACATACACACAATATGCTCGATATGTGCAAATGCAACATGGCATCACAACATGACTCTACGACTCAAGTAATTTATTCAATAGGCTCCGAGGAGCGAGATATTACAAACATGGGTCTCATGACCCAACAATCAGAGCATACAAATCAAAACACACGCGGAAGCTATCATGTCTGAGTACAGACATCTATAAATGAAAAAGGCTGAGAAGCCTGACTATCTATCAGATCCTGCCGAGGGCACAAGATCGTAGCTGAGGTATCAAGCTAAACGTCGAAGTCCACGCGAAACTACTAGTGAGACCGAAATCTCTCTGCAAAACATAAAATGGGAAAACGTGAGTACAAATGTACCCAGCAAGACTTACATCAGAACTAACTACATATGCATCATTATCAACAAAGGGATGGTGGGGTTTAACTGCAGCAAGCCAGCTTTGACTCGGTGGCTAACCTGAACTACGACTGCAAGTAACTCTTTTGAGGAGGCGCACACGAGTCCACATATTCACCATATCAATACACCACTATGGAACCACTCCCGTCTCCCTACGAGAATGCCATCCATAGCACTCACGCTTATCTTGCGTTTTTTTAGAGTATCCACTTTCACTTGTCTATGAACTGATATAAGCAACCCAGAAGTCCTTTACCGCGGACACGGCTATTCGAATAGATGATGTTAACCCTGCAGGGGTGTACTTCTTCATACATGTTTCCACCACTTAGCGTCTGCACACGACATGTGCTCGGCAGACTTCAAGCGAAAGCCGACGTGGGTGTAGACCACGACCTACCTAAACACTCAGGTCTCTAGTCCAGGTTTATCGCCTATTCGGGTTCCATCCATGAGGAGATCCGGCCGGAGTTTCGCTCACAGCCCCAAACGATGTGAACAGGGTTCCGTGACACCAAACGGGCGCCCGGTATACCCGGCCACGTGCCTACCGCATCACAGCCCACCCCTACGGTCAGCGCTGTCCACGGCCTCCAGCATACTACAAACACCAGAAACTACTTGCAACTCCTGGACAGAGGACGAGGGTGAATAAGAAGTCGAGCGGGGTCATATTTCAGGGCCCAATGTATGGTAGTAGCTGAATCATGGATCACAAACACAGAACTCAGTTCCTGAGGACGGCTGCAATGAGACAACCCACCATGTACTCCTACATGGCCTCTCACCGCTACCTTTACCAAATCGTGTTCACACACTTAGCTCACACACAGTAGGACATGTTCACACACCTCTGATTCATCCCGGATGAATCAGACCTGACACAACTCTAAGCAGTAGCAGGCATGACAAACAAGCATGAATGAGTAGGCACAACAGGGCTCAAACAACTCCTACTCATGCTAGTGGGTTTCATCTATTTACTGTGGCAATGACAGGTCATGCAAAGGATAAAGGGGTTCAGCTACCGCAGCAAGTAACAGATGAATCGATGTTGTCCTAATGCAGTAAAAGAGAGCAGGAGCGAGAGAGTAGGATTGTATCAGAATGAACAAGGGGGTTTTGCTTGCCTGGCACTTCTGAAGATAACATTGAGTCTTCATCAGTGTCAACGATCACATCATCGGTATCACGTCTATCGAGAGGGGACAAATACCGGCAACACAGAAGGGAACACAATCAATGCAATGCACAATATGATGCATGATCATGACATGGCAAAATGAATGTGTTTTGAGCTAATGCAACTAAAACCAGATTAAATGAAGTTGGTTTGAATCCAAGATTCAAATTCAAACTCCATATGTGGATATTTAAATGCCCTTTATATGATTTGTGCTAAACAGCAGCTATAAGTTGTTCTAGCATGCATGAAAATGGTACAGATGGATTCCTTGAATTTTTCTGATAATTTTTCATATATAATTTATTTCATTTGGAGTTACGGTTAATTTTCTATGATTTTTAGAAGTTATAGGCATTTTCTGGAATTTCAGAATTAAATTAAATCCAGAAAACATTACTGCGTCAGCATGACGTTGGCATGACGTCAGCAAGTCAACAGGGGCCGGTTCGGGTCAAACCTGACCAGTGGGGCCCACTGGTCAGTGACTACGGCTAATCCTAATATAATTTAAACCTAACCTAGTTTAATTAGTCGGCCCGGGCCCGCATGTCAGTGAGTCAGTGGCTTAATTAAACTTAGTTATTGATTTAACCAAAGGTTAGCAGGGGACGGGCCCACACGTCAGTGACCCAGGGGGGTCAAATCCCTGGTCAACCCGGCTAATCCACCGGCGTCTAACCGCCGGCAACGACCAGACGCGGCGGTGGCTCGCCGGAATGGCTGCTCCGGCGCCCATTCGACGCGCGGAGGGGTTCTACAGGGAGCTCGAGCTCGTGCGCATCCAATGGAGCAAGCCAGAGGAGTTGGGGTTGGCTGTGGCGTCGGCAGCGGCGAGGGAGGCGGCGGCCGGAGTTCGGGCGAGGTCGGGGTTGGCGTTAGGGGGCACGGGAGGGGAAGCTAGTGTGTGTGTTAGGTTCCTGGTGAGGTGTGGAGCACGTTGTCGTGCTCGGTAGCTAGCTCCGGTGGCTCTGGCCTTGTCCGCGTCATCGCCGGCGGCGAGGAGCTCACGGCCCCGGTGGAAAGGGCGGCTAGCGTGCGGGAACGAGCGCGGGGAGGAGGGGAAATGGAAGAGGAGCTCACATAGACCCTGTAGAGGTGGACGGCGAGCTTGAGGGAGGCCGGACGGCGACGAATTTGACGACGGCGATCCTCGGTGGCCGAGGAGGGGAAAAAGCGTCGGGGCGGTGCTTCGGGGCTCTTCCGGTCACGTGGCTCGGTGAGGGGGTTGGCGACGAGGTGCAGGAGCTCGGGAGCACGTCGGGGAGGAGAGGGGGTGGCGGTGGCCGCGAGGGAGCTCGTCGGTGGCGGCGGCTCCGTTCGGTCCGGGCGAGAGAGAGGGAGCAGAGGAGAGAGGGGATGCAGCGGGGGAGGAAGAGGAGCGAGGGGACACGAGGCCTCGTCGTGGCGTCGCTAGGGAGGCCGGGGGGAAGCAGGAGGTGGCCAGGAAGCAGGAGGTGGCCGGGGCGCGTGGCCGCGCGCGCCGGGCGCGTGCCCGTCCTCCTGGCAGGGAGGAAGACGACAGGGGAGGAAGTGGAGATGGGCTGGGCCGCGCTGGAGGAGCTGGGCCAGGTAAGTGGGCTGAGGTGAGCGCCAGGTAATCCTCTGCTCTGTTTTATTTTTTTTCTGTTCTGTTTATTTTATTTAATTTATTTTGCCACTGTTTTGAATTTAAAATAATTCAAACAATGCCAAAAACTCCTCTGCATATTTTATATTGCTAGATGGACTTTTCCAAAAGCTTATAAAATATTTTAGGGGTATTTGAAATTATATTCTAATTATATGAATATAATTCAAATTCAAATAGCTAATGAATTAAATCCAAAGTCCCAAAAATAAATCCTTAAAAATGTTCAATATTTTGGTTGGGACCAGAACCCTTACCAAAAATTATCAAACATTTAAGAAGAGCATTTTGGAGCAATGAATGAGATTTCTAGGGTTTTTGCCCCTCTTTTATTTAAGTTTTTGAGGCTTCCAAAATTCCTCAGTTCAAGTTTCGAAAATATAGACATGATGCACACATGAAGCTAGCCTAGAGCACTACCAGCAGCTAGGGATGTGACAGAATGTTCCAACTCCGAGATGCTTGCACCAGCCCATAGATGGATCGCTGGAGCTTGCATACCTTGTTAGCATTCTTAGGATCGACAAAACCTTCCGGCTGCATCATATACAATTCTTCCTTAAGATAGTCGTTAAGGAATGCCGTTTTGATGTCCATTTGCCATATCTCATAATCATAGTATGCGGCAATTGCTAACATGATTCAGACGGACTTCAGCTTCGCTACGGGAGAAAAGTCTCATCGTAGTCAACCCCTTGAACTTGTCGATAACCCTTAGCGACAAGTCAAGCTTTATAGATGGTAACATTACCATCCGCGTCCGTCTTCTTCTTAAAGATCCATTTATTTTCTATCGCTCGCCGATCATCGGGCAAGTCTGTCAAAGTCCATACTTTGTTTTCATACATGGATCCTATCTCGGATTGCATGGCTTCAAGCCATTTGTTGGAGTCTGGGCCCGCCATCGCTTCTTCATAGTTCGAAGGTTCACCGTTGTCTAACAACATGATTTCGAGGATAGGGTTGCCATACCATTCTGGTGTGGAACGTGTCCTTGTGGACCTACGAAGTTTAGTAGTAGATTGATCCGAAGTACCTTGATCATCATCATTAACTCCCTCTCTAGTCGGTGCAGGCACCACAGGAACATCTTCCTGAGCTGCGTTACTTATCGGTTCAAGAGGTAGTACTTCATCAAGTTCCACTTTCCTCCCACTTACTTCTTTCGAGAGAAACTCTTTCTCCAGAAAGGACCCATTCTTGGCAACGAAAATCTTGCCTTCGGACCTGAGGTAGAAGGTATACCCAATGGTTTCCTTGGGGTATCCTATGAAGAAGCATATTTCCGACTTGGGTTCGAGCTTTTCAGGTTGAAGTTTCTTGACATAAGCATCGCATCCCCAAACTTTTAGAAACGACGGCTTAGGTTTCTTCCCAAACCATAATTCATACGGTGTCATCTCAAGGGATTTAGACGGTGCTCTATTTAAAGTGAATGTAGCTGTCTCTAAAGCGTATCCCCAAAATGATAGCGGTAAATCGGTAAGAGACATCATAGATCGCACCATATCCAATAGAGTGCGATTACGACGTTCAGACAGACCATTATGCTGAGGTGTTCCAGGCGGCGTGAGTTGTGAAACGATTCCACATTTCCTTAAGTGTGTGCCAAATTCGTGACTCAAATATTCCCCTCCATGATCTGATTGTAAGAACTTTATTTTTCTGTCACGTTGATTTTCAATCTTACTTTGAAATTCCTTGAACTTTTCAAAGGTCTCAGACTTGTGTTTCATTAAGTAGACATACCCATATCTACTTAAGTCATCAGTGAGGGTGAGAACATAATGATAGCCACCGCGAGCCTCAACGCTCATTGGACCGCACACATCAGTATGTATGATTTCCAATAAGTTGGTTGCTCGCTCCATTGTTCCAGAGAACGGAGTCTTGGTCATTTTGCCCATGAGGCATGGTTCGCACGTGTCAAATGATTCATAATCAAGAGACTCCAGAAGTCCATATGCATGGAGCTTCTTCATGCGTTTGACACCAATGTGACCAAGGCGGCAGTGCCACAAGTATGTGGGACTATCATTATCAACCTTACATCTTTTTGTATTCACACTATGAATATGTGTAACATCATGTTCGAGATTCATTAAGAATAAACCATTGACCAGCGGGGCATGACCATAAAACATATCTCTCATATAAATGGAACAACCATTATTCTCGGATTTAAATGAGTAGCCATCTCATATTAAACGAGATCCAGATACAATGTTCATGATCAATGCTGGCACTAAATAAAAATTATTGAGGTTTAAAACTAATCCTGTAGGTAAATGTAGAGGTAGCGTGCCGACGGCGATCACATCGACCTTGGAACCATTCCCGATGCGCATCATCACCTCGTCCTTCGCCAGTCTCTGCTTATTCTGCAGCTCCTGTTTTGAGTTACAAATATGAGCAACCGCACCGGTATCAAATACCCAGGAGCTACTACGAGTATTGGTAACGTACACATCAATAACATGTATATCACATATACCTTTGGTGTTGCCGGCCTTCTTATCTGCTAAGTACTTGGGGCAGTTCCGTTTCCAGTGACCGTTTCCCTTGCAATAAAAGCACTCAGTCTCAGGTTTGGGTCCGTGCTTTGGCTTCTTCCCGGCAACTGGCTTACCGGGCGCGGCAACTCGCTTGCTGTCCTTCTTGAAGTTTTTCTTACCCTTGCCTTTCTTGAAACTAGTGGTTTTATTGACCATCAACACTTGATGTTCCTTTTTGATCTCCACCTCTGCTGATTTCAGCATTGAAAATACCTCAGGAATGGTTTTCACCATCCCCTGCATATTGTAGTTCATCAGAAAGCTCTTGTAGCTAGGTGGGAGCGACTGAAGGATTCTGTCAATGACCGCCTCATCCGGGAGGTTAATGTCCAGCTGAGACAAGCGGTTGTGCAACCCAGACATTTTGAGTATGTGCTCGCTGACAGAACTATTTTCCTCCATCTTACAACTGTAGAACTTGTCGGTGACTTCATATCTCTCGACCCGGGCATGAGCTTGGAAAACCATTTTCAGCTCTTGGAACATCTCATATGCTCCGTGCTGCTCGAAACATTTTTGGAGCCCCGGTTCTAAGCTGTAAAGCATGCCGCACTGAACCAGGGAGTAATCATCAACACGCGACTGCCAAGCATTCATGACGTCTTGGTTCGCTGGGACAAGTGCTTCACCTAGCGGTGCTTCAAGGACATATGCTTTCTTGGCAGCTATGAGGATGATCCTCAAGTTCCGGACCCAGTCCGTATAGTTGCTACCATCGTCTTTCAGCTTGGTTTTCTCTAGGAACACGTTGAAGTTGAGGTTGACATGAGCATGGGCCATTTGATCTACAAGACATTTTGCAAAAGTTTTAGACTAAGTTCATGATAATTAAGTTCATCTAATCAAATTATTTAATGAACTCCCACTCAGATAGACATCCCTCTAGTCATCTAAGTGATACATGATCCGAGTCAACTAGGCCGTGTCCGATCATCACGTGAGACGGACTAGTCATCATCGGTGAACATCTTCATGTTGATCGTATCTTCTATACGACTCATGTTCGACCTTTCGATCTCTTGTGTTCCAGGCCATGTTTGTACATGCTAGGCTCGTCAAGTCAACCTAAGTGTTTTGCGTGTGTAAATCTGGCTTACACCCGTTGTTTGTGAACGTTAGAATCTATCACACCCGATCATCACGTGGTGCTTCGAAACAACGAACTTTTGCAATGGCGCACAGTTAGGGGAAACAATTTCTTGAAATTATTATGAGGGATCATCTTATTTACTACCGTCGTTCTAAGCAAATAAGATGCAAAAACATGATAAACATCACATGCAATCAAACAGTGACATGATATGGCCAATATCATTTTGCTCCTTTTGATCTCCATCTTCAGGGCGCCGTGATCATCATCGTCACCGGCATGACACCATGATCTCCATCATCATGATCTCCATCATCGTGTCTCCATGAAGTTGTCTCGCCAACTATTACTTCTACTACTATGGCTAACGGTTTAGCAATGAAGTAAAGTAATTACATGGCATTATTCAGTGACACGCAGGTCATACAATAAATAAAGACAACTCCTATGGCTCCTCTCGGTTGTAATACTCATCGACATGCAAGTCGTGATTCCTATTACAAGAATATGATCAATCTCATACATCACATATATTTCATTCATCACATCCTTTTTGGCCATATCACATCACATGACATATGCTGCAAAAACAAGTTAGACATCCTCTAATTGTTGTTGCAAGTTTTTTATGTAGCTGATATAGGTTTCTAGCAAGAACGTTTCTTACCTACGCCAAAACCACAACGTGATATGAAAATTGCTATTTACCCTTCATAAGGACCCTTTTCGTCGAATCCAATCCGACTAAAGTGGGAGAGACAGACACCCGCTAGCCACCTTATGCAACTAGTGCATGTCAGTCGGTGGAACCTATCTCACGTAAGCGTACGTGTAAGGTCGGTCCAGGCCGCTTCATCCCACGATGCCACCGAAACAAGATAAGACTAGTAGTGGCAAGTAAATTGACAAAATCGACGCCCACAACAAACTTGTGTTCTACTCGTGCATAGAAACTACGCATAGACCTAGCTCATGATGCCACTGTTGGGGATTGTTGTAGAAATTAAAAAAAATTCTACACATCACCAAGATCAATCTATGGAGTAACTAGCAACGAGAGATAGGGGTGTGCATCTTCATACCCTTGAAGATCGCGAGACGGAAGCGTTACAAGAACGCGGATGAAGGAGTCGTACTCGAAGCGATTCAGATCGCGGTGGATTCCGATCTTAGCGCCGAACAACGACACCTCCGCGTTCAACACACGTGCAGCCTAATGACGTCTCCCATGCCTTGATCCAGCAAGTAGGAGGGAGAGGTTGAGGAAGAAGGCTCCAACAGCAGCATGACGGCGTGGTGGTGATGGAGTGGCAGTATTTCGGCAGGGCTTCACCAAGCTCTTGCGAAGGAGGACAGGTGTTGGGGAGAGGAGGGGCTGCGCCTTGGATGTGGTGCTGCATCCCTCCCCTAGCCCCTCTATTTATTGGAGAAGGGGGAAGGGGGGCCCGACCCCTCTAGATGGGATCTAGAGGGGGGCGACGCCAAGGGGGGAGGGGGCTTGCCCCCCAAGCAAGGGGAGGCGCCCCCCTTAGGGTTCCCCCCAACCCTAGGCGCATGGACCCTAGGGGGGCGCCCAGCCCTCCAAGGGGCTGGTTCCCTTCCCTCTACATCCCGTGAGGACCTCCGGGACAGGTGGCCCCTCCCGGTGGACCCCCGGACCCCCTCCGGTGGTCCCGGTACAATACCAGTATACCCCCAAAAACTTCCGGTTACGGAACTCCTCAGGACGTCCGGGACTCCCAAAAGGATTCGGTAATCACACACAAATCTTCCTTATAACCCTAGCGTCATCGAACCTTAAGTGTGTAGACCCTACGGGTTCGGGAATCACGCAGACATGAACGAGACAGCTCTCCGGCCAATAACCAGCAGCGGGATCTGGATACCCATGTTGGCTACCACATGTTACATGATGATCTCATCATATGAACCACGATGTCGAGGATTCAAGTAATCCCGTATACAATTCCCTTTGTCAATCGGTATGTTACTTGCCCGAGATTTGATCATCGGTATCCCAATACCTCATTCAATCTCGTTACCGGCAAGTCACTTTACTCGTTCCATAATGCATGATCTCGTGACTAACCACTTAGTCACATTGAGCTCATTATGATGATGCATTACCGAGTGGGTCCAGAGATACCTCTCCGTCATACGGAGTGGCAAATACCAGTCTCGATTCGTGCCAACCCAACAGACACTTTCGGAGATACCTGTAGTGCACCTTTATAGTCACCCAGTTACGTTGCGACGTTTGGTACACCCAAAGCTCTCTTACGGTATCCGGGAGTTACACAATCTCATGGTCTAAGTAAATGATAGTTGACATTAGAAAAGCTTTAGCAGACGAACTACACGATCTTGTGCTATGCTTAGTATTGGGTCTTGTCCATCACATCATTCTCCTAATGATGTGATCTCGTTATCAATGACATACAATCTCCATAGTCAGGAAACCATGACCATCTGTTGATCAATGAGCTAGTCAACTAGAGGCTCACTAGGGACATGTTGTGGTCTATGTATTCACACATGTATCACAATTTCCGGTTAATACAATTATAGCATGAACAATAGACAATTATCATGAACAAGGAAATATAATAATAATCATTTTATTATTGCCTCTAGGGCATATTTCCAACACTTCCCGCCTGGTCTCAGCAGGTTCCGCCGTCATACTTCTTTTTACAACATCTCCTGTACTCATACGCATCGACGTATTACTTGAATACAACATGTAGATTTATATGACGCTTATCTGCTATCATTTCTTATTGACACCTTTCGTCATAACGGCATTCATACATCATGATATGCCTTAATATGCCAGGGGCTTTATGGTACCCATAACACGGCAATAAAGTCCGACCACCTTCACGGTCGCTCGGCTCCCCGAACTTATAGCATTATATGCATCAACTCCAAATCATGTCTTGGGTCAATAGTTGGGTTTGCCGCTATATCGGCTAAGGTAGCGCTGGGAGAACTACTACGATTGTGTCCCGGTTCTTCCGGGCGAGCACCACAGTAGAGAAAGCCGAAAACTGACTGTCATGATACGGCGAGAGTTGGTCAGCTGTTCGAGAGGTTGTAAAATCTTTAAGGATTTCTTCCGCATAATGCCATAACCAATGCAGCGTGCGATGGATTGGTTTTTCTCCTGATCAGGTGCTTATAGAGCCCCTCGAGCGGTCTTCCGAACACCAGGGGCTGCGCCTACCTTACTTTTGACAAACTCCTATGGCTAAGTGAGAGTGATAAAGCCCTATAGTCTGATTGCCTGGTTCGTTGTGCTAGACACCTCTTCCAAGGACCCAACAATGGGATAAAGAGTGCTCAGGTTTATCTCGAACACCCCCGTACTTCCTACGTGGGGGCAGAAGCCGACGACTGGCCAACTCTCAGGATTAATATATATGAAACGGCCGCGCAGGAGGAAAAACTTTCACATAACAGGCAATAAATAATAGAAATGACCTTGTTTAGCATTACAAAGCTATGTCTTTGGTGCATTGCTCCGCCACAAGGCAGGCTCCTTTCAGGACACTATCATAATATAATGTGGGCTTGCGGTGCTCCTTCCCCTCCGGCGGTCCCTCGGTCATCAGCTTTTCAGCATCTAGCTTTCCACAGTGCACTTTCGCGCGGGCGAATGCCATTCCCGCACCCTCCATACAGATCGACGGCTTAGTGACTTCGAGTCGAGGGCAGGCACTCATAAGCCGCTTCACGAGCCCGAAGTAACTGCTTGAAATTGGCTCGGCGGGCCATAGCCGGACAATCAAATCCTTCATGGCTAGTTCGGCCGCCTTGTGCAGTTCGATCAGCTGCTTCAGCTGATCGGCAAATGGCACTGGATAATTCGGCGCCAAATACTGCAACCAGAAGAGTTTCTCCACAGTCATCTTTTCCTTAGCTCGGTAGAATTGGGCGGCATCAGATATGCAGTGTGTCAGCTCTGCAAACGCCCCTGGAGAAATCAGCATTCAAATTATCAACTTGATTTTCTCCTTTCAAAAAAAGTCCGCTTTGTATAGAAAAAGCCTTACCAGCCGCAATCCTCCTCGCCTCCTGAATTTCCTTCAGAACACCTTGGGCTTCCTCCTGGGCATCATTTGCGGCTTGGAGAGCTTCGGCGAGTTCGGATTCTTTCCCTGATAAACTCTGCTGCAAAGTGTCGCTTTTCTTCACGGCATCCTGAAGCTCTTGCTCAGCTTCAATAACCCTAGCCTCGTGCTTTTCGCGCAGAGCCTGCTCCGTGGCTGCCTTCTTCTTGGCTTCGAACACAGCCTTCTTAAGAGCCTCAATTTCGGCCATCGCCCCTAGAGCACACAACACACATATTTTCATCAGGCACACTTATTCATTTGTGCTGCATGAACAAGGTTTCTGTATACCTTGCTTATCCTCCAATTGCTTCTTCATTCGGCCAAGTTCTTCTTCGGCCCGCTCCAGACTCTGCCTCAGTCCGGATACCTCCAGAGTCTGAGAGGCGGCGATCGCTACAGACGCCTGCTTACACAAGAGGAAATATACATGTCATCAAACGAGTCTCCTGTGAACATAAATTTGATCCTCTGTCCGGTTCTCTCTTTCACCGAACAGTGTATCAGGGGCTACTATCCATACTATGACACTCTTCAAAACCTCACAAAACATACATCCAAGCCTTTTATAAGGCTGGTGCAGGATTCATTCAGTCCACTCTCAGCGGACTGAATCTTCTCAATCACCGTACCCATAAGGGCACGGTGTTCGTCAACGATGGAAGCACTTTTAGCGTCGTTGATAAGCTGTCCGACACCTCTGGTTGGACAGAGGTTGCCGACAGAACATGCACACCCCCTCCAGCCGAGGGAGGCCGCCTACCTGGTTCTGGAGCCGTAGAGGTCTCTGGGACCGCATCCGCTTGGGGGCCGAATTTGATATCGCCCCCACGCCGATGCTCATGGGAGCCTTCGCTCTCATATGTTCGGACCCTGAAGTTTGGCCTCTTAGTGCCGCCTTTACGATCTTCCCACGTCTTTGGTCTGGGTCCATCTGGGACGACACCTCGGTGTCATTCACGTGTTTGGGGGTAGGGGCCTTCGGGGGTTCTCGCTCTCTATAGCGTCCGAACCCAGCGAATCCTCTGACGAGGATTGTTCGATGCGGGACCTCGCCGGACTGCAAAAAGTATGGCTCAAATTAAAGTATTATGCCATAATGAGCCTAGACGCATAAGCGAGTTCGGGCTTTGTATACTCACGAGTTCACCAGGGGCTGGACCCTGGGATCCCACTCTGGGCTGCTATCGGCAGTGGTGGTAGACGCCTCTGGAAGGGGGGGGGTCTTTCCCCTCTTAGGCGATTCAGCCTCCAAGGATGAGGAGGCCGTCCTTTTATTTCTTCCTCCCGCGGGGGATTCATCTTCTTCCTCCTCCTCGTCCTCTTCGGAGGAAGAATGGGCATTGGAGTCTTCGGATTTTGTGTTCGAAGCGCCACGGCGATGAAGGCCGCCCCTGGTCTCCTTAGCCTCCTTCTCAGCCTTCTTTGGCGCCTTGTAAGGCGCCGGGACCAACATCTTTGTCAGAAGTGGGCCGACTGGTTCTTCCGGTAGTGGGGCCGGACAACAGATTCGTCCCACCTTCTTCGTCCAGCCCTAGGCGAATTGTGGAAAGCACATTAAGCATCTTCCTCAGGATATGTGAATAAAATATATGAATTGCCAGACATAGCAGTGACTTACCGGACTTGCATGGCGGGACAGTTTGTACCCATGGTCCTCGGCAGAGTCCGTCCACGACTTGCCGGACTTAAAAAGCACCTTCTAGATGTCCTCATGCGAGGAACCATAGAGCTCCCATAGGGTATGTGCTCGGCCGGGTCGTATTCCCATAAATTGCAAGCCTGGTGCTGACAAGGAAGAATCCGGCAAACTAGCATCACCTGGACTACATTGACGAGCTTGATGTTCTTGTCTTCCATATCCTTGACGCGTGTCTGGAGTACCGACAGTTCGTCAGACGAAGACCAGTTCAGGCCCTTCTTGGGCCAGGACGTGAGCCGCAGGGGGGCTCCGGATCGGAATTCGGGAGCAGCGGCCCACTTTTTTCCGCGTGGCTCAGTGATGTAAAACCACTGCTGCTGCCACTCCTTGACAGAATCATTGAAGGTGCCTGTTGGCCATGTGACCTTTGGCATCTTGCTCACCATGGCGCCTCCGCACTCGGCGTGCTCGCCGTTCACTACCTTGGGCTTCACATTGAAAATCTTCAGCCATAAGCCGAAGTGTGGTGAGATGCGGAGAAAGGCCTCGCACACGACGATAAACGTCGAGATGTTGAGGAAGGAATTAGGGGATAGATCATGAAAATCGATCCCATAATAATACATGATGCCGCGAACAAATGGGTGAAGGGGAAACCCTAGCCCGTGGACAAAATGAGGGAGGAATACAACCCTCTCATGGGGTTTCGGAGTGGGGACAATCTGTCTCGCCGTCGGAAGACGGTGGCCGATTTTCTTGGCCAGGTACCCGGCCTCCCGAAGCTTTTTGATATCCTTCTCCCGGACGGTAGAGGCCATCCATTTGCCACCTGCTCCGGATCCGGATATTTTCGGAAGACCTCTTTTGGTGGAGAAGACGAATGCTTGGGCGCTAGGGCTCGAGCGAAAGGGAATGGATGAGCAGAGGGAGAAGAAGGCGTGGGTGAAAAAGAGGAGTCCTTATCTCTTTATAGAGGCGATAGAAACTGTGCGCCTCCCCACTTGCCTGGTAAAACTCGCTTGTTCCCCAAGCGCCACGATTGATGGCACGGTTGGGTTACCCGTACCCGTATTGATGAGAATCCCGTGATAAGGGGACACGATCTCTGCTTCGACAAGACGTGCCAAGAAAACTGCCTCGCAATATGCGCAACAACTGGTTGAGAAAAACGGTTCGAGTAATGACCGGGCTGCGGTATGATGTCATGTCATGAAAATATTGTCAGCAGATTCGATTCATGAATTTTTTTCTCTCTACGGTGGTATGTGGAAATTATTTTGCAGAGCCAGACATGATCCTTTTATTCAAGATCTTCTATGGAGTATTCGGAGGAGGAACCCGCCTTGCAATGCTGAAGACAATCCGCGCGCCGGACTCATCGTCATTGAACCCTGGTTCAGGGGCTACAGAGGGAGTCCTGGATTAGGGGGTCCTCGGACAGTCAGACTATATACTTTGGCCGGACTGTTGGACTATGAAGATACAAGATTGAAGACTTCATCCCGTGTCCGGATGGGACTCTCCTTGGCATGGAAGGCAAGCTTGGCAATTCGAATATGTAGATCTCCTTCTCTGTAACCGACTCTTTGTAACCCTAGCCCCCTCTGGTGTCTATATAAACCAGAGGGTTTAGTCTGTAGGGCAACAACAATCATAATCATAGGCTAGATTCTAGGGTTTAGCCTCTATGATCTCGTGGTAGATCAACTCTTGTAATACTCATATCATTAAGATCAATCAAGCAGGAAGTAGGGTATTACCTCCATCGAGAGGGCCCGAACCTGGGTAAACATCGCGTCCCCCGCCTCCTGTTACCATCAGCCTTAGACGCATAGTTCAGGACCCCCTACCCGAGATCCGCCGGTTTTGACACAGACGGGGGGTACACCTGGCGGTGCATCAAGGACATAATTCTTCTGTGCAGCAATGAGGATAATCCTCAACTTACGTACCTAGTCTGTGTAGTTGCTACCATCATCTTTCAACTTAGCTTTCTCCAATAACGCATTAAAATTCAAGGGAACGGTAGCACGGTCCATTGATGTACAACATAGATATGCAAAAAATATTAGGACTAAGTTCACGACAAATTAAGTTCAATTAATCATATTACTTAAGAAATCCCACTTAGATAGACATCCCTCAAGTCATCTAAATGATACGTGGTCCAAATGAACTAAACCATGTCCGATCATCACGCGAGATGGAGTAGTCATCAATGGTGAACATCTCTATGTTGATTATCTACTATATGATTCACGTTCGACCTTTCGGTCTCTAGTGTTCCGAGGCCATGTCTGTACATGCTAGGCTCGTCAAGTTTAACCCGAGTATTCCGCATGTGCAAAACTAGCTTACACCCAGTGTATTTGAATGTATAGCTTATCACATCCGATCATCACATGGTGTCTCAACACGAAGAACTTTTGCAACGGTGCATACTCGGGGAGAACACATTTACCTTGAAATTTAGTTAAGGGATCATCTTATAATGCTACCGCCGTAGTAAGCAAAATAAGATGCATAAAGATAAACATCACATGCAATCAAAATATGTGACATGATATGGCCATCATCCTCTTGTGCTTTTGATCTCCATCACCAAAGCAACATCATGATCTCCATCGTCACCGACTTGACACCTTGATCTCCATCGTAGCATCGTTGTCGTCTCGCCAACTATTACCTCTACGACTATCGCTACCGCTTAGTGATAAAGTAAAACAATTACATGGCGTTTGTATTTCATACAATGAAGGGACAACCATAAGGCTCCTATCAGTTGTCGATAACTTTTACAAAACATGATCATCTCATACAACAACGTATATCACATCATGTCTTGACCATATCACATCACAACATGCCCTGCAAAAACAAGTTAGACGTCCTCTACTTTGTTGTTGCAAGTTTTACATGGCTGCTACGGGCTTCTAGCAAGAATCGTACTTACCTACGACACAAAAACCACAACAGTGATTTATCAAGTTTGCTGTTTTAACCTTCAACAAGGACCGGTGTAGTTAATTCGATTCAACTAAACTTTGAGAAACGGACACCCGCCAGCCACCTTTATGCAAAACTAGTTGCATGTCTGTCGGTGGAGCTGGTCTCATGAACGTGGTCGTGTAAGGATGGTCTGGGCCGCTTCATCCAACAATACCGCTGAATCATAATAAGACATTGGTGGTAAGCAGTATGAAAATCACCGCCCACAACTCTTTGTGTTCTACTCGTGCATATCATCTACGCATAGACCTGGCTCGGATGCCACTGTTGGGGAACGTAGCATGCAATTTCAAAAAAATTCCTACGCTCACGCAAGATCTATCTAGGAGATGCATAGCAACTCGAGGGGGAGAGTGTGTCCATGTACCCTCGTAGACCGAAAGCGGAAGCGTTTCCTTAACGCGGTTGATGTAGTCGAACATCTTCTTGTTCCGATTGATCGAGTATCGAACGTACGCCACCTCCGAGTTCTGCACATGTTCAGTGCGATGACGTCCCTCGAGCTCTTGATCTAGCAAAGTGTCGAGGAAGTACATGAGTTCCGTCAGCACGACGACATGGTGACGGTGATGGTGATGTGATCCACGCAGGGCTTCGCCTAAGCACTGCGAGAATATGACTGGAGGCGTAAACTATGGAGGGGGGCGCTGCACACGGCTAGGAACAATTGATGTGTGTTCTAGGCGCCCCTCCTCCCGTATATAAAGGAGGGAGGGGGAGGCAGCCATCCCTAGGCATGCCCAAGTAGGAGGAATCCTACTTGGGCTCCTAGTTGGATTCACTCCCCTTTCCTTTTACCAGAAGGGGGAAAGAGGGGAAGAGAGAGGGGGAGAAGGACAGAGGGGGCGCCGCCCCCTCTCCTAGTCCTATCGGCCTCCTAACTTGGGGGGGGGGCACCACACTTTTGTGGGCTGGTGTGCCTCCCTCCTATGGCCCATATGGCCCATATCACCCCACCGGGGGGGGGGTCGGTAACCCCCCGGTACTCTGATATGTACCCGATACATTCCGGAACACTTCCGGTGTCCGAATACTATCATCCAATATATCATCTTTACCTGTCGACCATTTCGAGACTCCTCATCATGTCCGTGATCTCATCCGGGACTCCGAACAACATTCAGTCACCAAATCACATAACTCATATAATACAAATCGTCATCAAACATTAAGCGTGCGGACCCTACGGGTTTGAGAACTATGTAGACATGACCAAGACACCTCTCTGACCAATAACCAATAGTGGAACCTGGATTCTCATATTGGCTCCCACATATTCTATGAATATCTTTATTGGTCAAATCGTTATGACAACGTACGTTATTCCCTTTGTCATCGGTATGTTACTTGCCCGAGATTCGATCGTCCGTATCTTCATACCTAGTTCAATCTCGTTACTGGCAAGTCTCTTTACTCGTTCGATAATGCATCATCCCGCAAATAACTCATTAGTCACATTGCTTGCAAGGCTTCTTATGATGTGCATTACCGAGAGGGCCCAGAGATACCTCTCCGATACTCGGAGTGACAAATCCTAATCTCAATTTATGCCAACCCAACAAACACCTTCGGAGATACATGTAGAGCATCTTTATAATGATCCAGTTATGTTGGGACATTTGATAGCACACAAGGCATTCCTCCGATATCCGGGAGTTGCATAATCTCATAGTCGGAGGAATATGCATTTGACATGAAGAAAGCAGTAGCAATAAAACTAAATGGTCATTATGCTAAGCTAACGGATGGGTCTTGTCCATCACATCATTCTCCTAATGATGTGATCCCGTTCATCAAATGACAACACATGTCCATGGCTAGGAAACTTAACCATCTTTTGATCAACGAGCTAGTCAAGTAGAGGCATATTAGGGACACAATGTTTTGTCTATGTATTCACACATGTATCAAGTTTCCGGTTATTACAATTCTAGCATGAATAATAAACATTTATCATGAATAAGGAAATATAAAATAACAACTTTATTATTGCCTCTAGGGCATATTTCCTTCAGGAAGGAGGCTGGAACTTCACCTCGATGATGCCTCCAAGATGGAAACCGCTAGGGTGTCACCATCACCAGCCGAAGACATGGTCTTCACCCAGATATCGTCCCACGAGCATCCATTCGACATCTTGTGCATCGGCCAAACTACCTTCAAAGCCCAAGATCCGGCCCCCAGATCCGTCCACCACCCGTAGCAGCACTGCCACTATGGAGCCCTGGCACACCGGAAAATTCCTACGTGTGCCATCACTGTAGTTCGGGGGAAGGGCTGCCACCCCACCTTGCCAAACTGCGAGAGCAGTTGTGAAGGATCCCGTGCATTCTCTCCACTGTCACTAAAGCGAACTAATTCAAAGCCAAAACTACCAAATCGCTGGCGAAGTTCCACCTTGACCAGGGACATCACCACGCCATGCCTCCGCGAGTCTCCTGAGTTTCCTCCACCGTCACCTTCTAGGGCCGCTGCCCCAGGATCCAGCCAGAACGTCGCCACCGCCATAGGCCATGTCCCGCCACTGCTAAGCAGCCAACTGCCAGCCTCGGTCGCTGTGACCGTGCCGATGATCCGAGGAAGCCGCCAGCTGCAGTCGTGAACGACGGGATCCGGTTGATCCAGATCTGATCGAACCAACGCCACCGACACCACGGGAGGCCACGCCTCAAAGCCCTTTGTGCCAGCGCTCCGAATCGGTGACTCCGCCACCGACACCAGCCTCTACACCGATGCGCCCCATGCCAGTGCGTGCGCCACCCGCGCATGTTGCCACCGAGCGAGGAGAGAAAGAAATCCCCGCCGACGCCGATGCCAGCCGGCCTTAGTCCGGCGGCGTGGTCTGGCGATGGCGAGGGGAGAAGGTAGCTGGGAGGAAACGAGGCTGGAAACTATTGAGATGGATTTGAGCATATGAAGCTATGAATGTGCATTTCCGAGGTGGTACGAAGGTCGTCCTCCGCTGCCAATCACTGAAGCGAGGCAGCTAAAACTGACCAAATACTTAAACTACTAAAGCATTTGATGAGAAAAACGATGTTTTTTGTTGCTGCGAAAGGATCATTTCATCACTCAAGTGGATCCACCGCAAAAAGAACTAGGCCTTGCTCAAGTGGATCCACCACAAAAGCTTCGCCCTTTCCCTCGCATCGCCCCTCTCGGGCGGCTCGAGGGCGACAACTAGGGCTGGAATTCGAGCCGAGTCGAGCCAGCTCGGCTTGACTTGCTAAAGCTCGTTTCATTAACGAGCTAGCTCGACTCGACTCGTTACTATAACGAGTTCAAATTCAAGATTGGCTCGACTCGTATAACTCGCGAGTTGGCTCATTTAGCTTGTTAAGCTCGTTAAGGATATGAACATAAAACCTTAGAATAAGATGAAAATGAACATTGTTTGTGAACATTGTACATGTTTAATATGTACATTTTACATTCACAAGTAATCATTTTTTCATATTTGTAGCGTAGCTGGGCCTTGTGTTGTGTGCCTAGGACGCATGGTGCTTAGCTGATCTCTTGTAACGAGCCTAACGAGTTACACGAGTACTCGTGAGATTGGCTCGTTTAACTTGGTATATTAACGATCTTAAACTAAAGCTCGGCTCGACTCGTTATTCTTCGAGTTCGAGTCGATTCGAGCCGAGTCACGAGTTACTCATTTAACTCACGACCTTCGAGCTTTTTTTCCAGCCCTAGCAACAACCCTAGCCCTCACCGCCTCCCTTCTTCCATTCCCCCCTCCTCGCTGCCGCCAGAGGCATCCGTCGGGCAAGCCCGGGGCGGCGCTAAGGAAGGTGGTGGTGGGGCCTCTGCAACTCCGTTTCTCCAGCGGGGGGCGTCGGAATTCGGGGCGGCAACCACTTTCAGTGAGGCGCCACCGTCTCCTCGACAATTGGTTGCGCGGGTGTGGTCCGGTGGGCTTTGATGTGTTGGCAGCAAGCTCTCCGGCGGACAAGATCCGCGGCATCGGTGGTGGGGCTTCTAGCCTCTTGCGGCACCAGATCTGGCCGCTCCTTCCCCTTCTCTGCTGCCCTACGTGTTCCACCCCTTCAGATCTGGACCGGGTCGACATGGTTCTCCGGTGCGTGGAGCTGGATGCAGTGTTGGTGGTGTGGAGCATTGGCCGGGAGAAATCCATGGCGGCGACGTCCATGGACGTTGCTCCCCTTCTTGGAGGCGCCATTCAGGTCTTTTGCTCCACCCTCCCCTTCCCCTAGCCCCCCGGGTGAAAACTTGAACTTTGTTGGGCGGCGATGGTGCTCTTGGCACCGTTTTCTTCTTGAAGTCGTCGCTGTGGATGCTTTTTGACTGTGGGCACTGCGGTGTGGTGGTTGTCGGGCGGCGGCGACATCGTGTCCCCAGTGGCGGCGTCGGCAACTCTGCAGGTCCGGCAGTGTTTGAGTTTTCTTCTGGTGCTCTTTGTCCATCTGGTGTCAATTTGGTCCGGCGGCTTCTGGCTTGGAGGGGATCGGGTTCCCCTCCTCCGGCAGCTACATCAGTGCGAGTTGTGAGAGCCGGAGCGGCATTCCTCGACCTTGGTCCTGCCTCCTCGTTGATCCTTCCTCTCTGGACACTTTGTTGTTGTCTGACCGACACCTTTCTCCTCTCCAGAGGCTCATCAGTGCGCAGCGGTGGTGCGTTGTTTCTGGAGATGTTTCTTGGTCATGCAGGGTGTGCTCTGTTCCTACTCCTACGTTGCCTTTTGGTTGCATCCTTCCGTCCATGTTCTAGGGTGAGCAACCACATATATCGACGGTTCAGCGCCTTTCAAGCCAGGCGAGGAGGCAGGGCCCTCCTTCGACAGTGGGGATGGATGGTGATGTTAGGGCCTTGGTTGTTTGGTGCCGACATATCCTACCTCGATGGCGGGCGCTTCCTGGAGCCCCATCTCTTCTTCCCTGGTGATCCTTGTGTGGACGAGGGCCTCTGCGTGCTTCAGCTTGTGCTTATCATGTGCTATCTTACTAGCTTGTAGTGTGTGTGGTTTTGAGAGCTGCCTACCAGCACCCTTGTATCTTGCTGTGTTTCTGTTTTTTTATTTGTTCGAGTTTTTTTTAGGGAAAGCCTTCATGGCGCACTTTATTGCGAATTAAATAACGATACATCATTCATTACATCTGAAATAATAAAACCAGGGGGATCATCGTCCCAAAAAACAGTAGAATCTGTAACAAAAGCGTGTCTTGCTAAATTGTGCGCCACATAATTTGCTTCCCGATTGCAATGATGCATCGATATTGATCCAATCCTGGAGGCAATTTGAAAACAATCTGCTAGTACTGCTGCATACGGAGACCAAGCTTGGATTGTACCATTAAAAGATTCAACGAGTTCCAATGAATCTGATTCTACAGTAACAGGCACACACTGAAGACCCTCGATTAGAGCTAATCCTCTCTGAAGAGATGTTGCTTCTGCCATCGCTGCATTAAACATATTATATAAAGGCCAACAAGCACCAGCAATTGCCTCACCTCTGTCATTCCTCAAAACAACACCTGCACCACCAGTACCATTTTCTGAAAATGCAGCGTCGACATTCAGTTTGTAGCTGTTCCTTTCTGGCTTTGTCCAGACAGTTTGACGAGGTTCAGATTTATTAGCTCGACCAAAATTGCATGTCAGCGCTTGGATTGAAAAAGCTGTGCGTGTTGGATCGGCCACATATTCCCCCTTGACAAACTCCCTCCGCTGCCACCATATGTACCATGCTCCCACAAGGATCGATTCCTTCAGTCCCACTTGATTCACAACCGGTGATCTGACTTGTGGTTTACGTAATATTTCTTCCAGAATAATAGAACCTGATCTATCCACTTGCGTCATCTCATTGATGTAGTCTAGAAGACCCAACGAATGCCATACTTTCCTTGCTCGGTCACACATGAACATGAGATGTTTAATATCCTCTGCATCTTTCTCACAAACAGGACACTGTGCTGAGGTTGGGATGTGTCTGTTTGCAAGAATCGCCAGCCTCGGAACCATGCCATGTAAGGCTTTCCATCCGAAGATCTTAACTTTGCTTGGCACGTGTAATTTCCAGAGAATTTCCCACACTGGGTTGCGTGCTGACGGTCCTTGGCCATCTGTTCGAGTTAGTCTATGCCTATGAGAATAGTCCCACTCAATGTAATATGCCGATCGCACAGAAAATATATAGGATTTTGTATAGTGCCAATCAATAAAATCCTCATCAAGGTGTGCGCTTAGGGGAATGCTAAGTATTCTGTGGACATCAATCGGAGAGAAAATGTCTCTCAAAAGAACCTCATCCCAACTTCCAGTATTCGGGTCAATAAGCTCATTTACAGTTTGCAATAAAATATTTCCCCTTGGTGTTTGGATCATACGAGATGGGCTACCTGGGACCCAATGATCATCCCAGATATTAATCATTTCACCAGTGCCAACCCGCCAAATGTGGCCTCTTCGGAAGGTGTTCAAACCTGCCACAATACTCTGCCATGTAAAGGAGGACCCCTTCTTTGGACCAGCTCTGACTAAGGAGTAGTGAGGAAAATACTTTGCTTTCAAAACTTTAGCACAAAGGGAATCAGAATTTGAGATGAGCCTCCAAGACTGTTTTGCAAGCATTGCCAAATTAAAAGAGTGTAGATCTCGAAATCCCATACCTCCATCCCTTTTAGGAATACACATCCTCCACCATGCCATCCAGTGCATACGCTTATGGTTCTCTGAGTCACCCCACCAAAACTCAGCCATTGCATCTGTCATCTCTTTACATAGTTTCTTCGGGATATTAAACACCGACATAGAAAACACAGGAATTGATTGTATGACCGCTTTCAGTAAGATTTCCTTTCCACCCATAGACAGACATTTTTCCCTCCAACTTTTGAGTCTGGTTATAATCCTTTCCAATAAATGAACAAAGCTATCACTTCTATCCACACCCACCATAGCAGGCAAACCCAAGTACTTATCAGAAAGGGCTTCTGACATAATATTGAGCTCAGTACATATATCAACCTTTACTTCTACAGTTACATTGGGACTGAAGAAGATGCTACATTTTGCTTCACTCACCAGTTGTCCAGAGCTTGCACAATATTGATCTAGTGTTTGTCTCAATGAGGTTGCATTAGTCATATCTGCTTTCATAAGGATAAGGGAATCATCAGCAAATAGCAAGTGTGACACTGATGGTGCATTTCTGCTAACCCTTACTCCTTCTATACCACGAACCTCCTCTTTATGAGCCAACAAACTAGATAGTCCCTCTGCACAAATCAAAAATAAATAAGGGGAAAGGGGGTCTCCCTGCCGAAGTCCTCTTCCAGGAATGAAAGAATTTGTTTCTTGATTATTAAATCTGACTTTGTATTTGACAGATTGAATACAGGCCATTATCAATTCTACAAACTCCACATGGAACCCCAATCTGGTCATCATATCACGCAAAAACCTCCATTCAACGCGGTCATATGCCTTGTGCATGTCCAATTTTACCGCACAATAACCAGCCTTACCCTTCTTTTTATTTTTTATTGCATGAATACTCTCATAGGCCAAAAGAATGTTATCAGTAATTAACCGTCCTGGGATAAAAGCACTTTGCACCGGCGAGATAATATCATCCAACACGCACTTGAGACGTATAGCAATCATTTTTGAAATTACCTTATATAAGACATTGCAAAGGCTGATGGGTCTATACTGTGTAATTACTTCTGGGCTCTCAACTTTTGGAATAAGAACAATTACTGTGTTTCTGTTTTTTTATTTGTTCGAGTTTGTATTGATGTGGATATAATCCTGACCCGGTTGATGACTTTGTTAATTTAAAGTCAGGCTCTCGTTGAGCCTTCCTTCTAAAAAAATGTGTGCTTAATTAGCTGATAGGTGACGTGTCAGGAGGGAAAATATCAAGGCAAATACAGGTCGATGGCGCCCCTCCTTTCCTTTCCAAGGGAAAAGTAGCCCCATGGTAGTACGTCCGGCATCCGCAGCGATCATGTGGAGCGGCGGAGGCCTAGCGCCCCAACAGACAAAGCCAACCAGGCGACGACAAATCAACCAGCCGAAGCACGAGCGGATCCACCGTTGGCCGAGCCGACAGGAAATCGGAGATAGAATTCCCACCATTGGCCCATGAATTGAAACTTGGCCCGAGGACAGACGACGACCGGGACCGCCGGATTCGCTGCACCGGTGCTCCGAAGTACAGACCGCTGTCCACGGCATGTCTCTCACCACGGCCGACGTGGACCGGTGCAACTTTGGCGGACGGCTTGTCACTCTCCGGTTGGCGGAGGCGGTAGCGACGGCCGTCCCGCGGGGCTTTGCCTCGCCGGGAGCGCGAGGTCTCGATCCGGCGAAATGGCGTCGCCGGACGATCCCACCTGTCGTCGGCGAGGCGATCTACCTCCGACGATTCTTCCCGCTGGTGGTCACGGTAGCGGACAAAAGGCGCAGGAGGTTCGCTACGGGGCTCCGTCACCTTCACCCGTGACCAATCCAAAGCCGGGCTACGTAGCCGTTCCCGGGGTCTCTCATCGATCACACGTAGCTTTAATTAGCTCTCCTATCCTAGGCGGAATGAAGGAAAGCAATTTGGCTTTCGCATAGCTCGGTGCACTCCTAGGACGCGTTGTTGTCCGCTCCAAGGACGCTCGATCGCACACTAGCAACCTAGGAGTAGCTCAGTAGGGCATGTCATATTGAAACCATCCTAGTAACTAGCTCTCACTAGGGCGCGCAGCATTGCTGCTGGTCATGTCCCGTCTCTTTTCTTCCTGACTCAAGGTAGATAGCCACACGTAAAAGTAAAACTACTAGGAGATAGACACTAAGGGCGCCGGCCGGGCGATGCGACCACTGCTGGCAATGAGCCGGTACACGGACGTCCGACTGAGGCGGGAGAAGACCGCAACGTACCCGCGTACTGTGTTTTCCTGCCTCGTGGCACTAGTGTAATTTGTCCTCGCCCGTGCCAGCGATACAAGCAGATCACTGGTGATCAGCAGGGACACGCGTTATAGCTCTAACCACCAGCTGTCTGGTTCAAATCAAGTTTCAAAAACTTGCCATACTTTGTTACCGCGTATACAGTACTTTCCTTCCGAACTCTGGGAAGACCCATCATTTCAACAAAGCCCGCTCGCTCACACTTTGCCATATGCGGATGCTGTCCACCTCCGTTATCTCTGTCTTCACATGCGAAGAAAATTCTACTACTTTCTATAGTATCTACAGAGACGAGAATCTCTTTTTTGGAACATAAGAAATTTAAAATCTATCAGGACTAGACCAGATTACCACAATGTACCTCGTCGAAACTTTTTTCCACTAAATGGCTTGCGTGTTAATGCGATGCCGACATGTCTTTTTTTTTTAGGGCAACGCTGACAGATCAGTGCGGTCAGAGACGGAGCTCCAACGATATTCGGGAGGAGGGGGCTAACTGAGCATTGGTTTTTTTTTTTTGAGGTCCACCACTGACTAAGATCACCCGAGATACATATTTCCGGAGCAGCACCCCGCTTGTTTTCTTCCTCCCTATTGAGAGCTTCTGACCACTTCTCGTATGAGTCAACTATCTAAAGAAAAATCTTCATACATACAACATACATGTATTAACTTTGGATACGCAAATCAACTCACACATGAGAAAGCAACAAGGGCCACTGCCACAGATCCGCATGTTTCATGCACGTACGTGGACAACTGCACACGCAACAGACGGAAGAGCCGAATAAAACACCTACTTTTTTTTTGACCCCCTGACCGTAGAACAATAGTTCTACGGTATATTTTCAATTAAAATCAAAATAAATATTTACAAGTACAAGTATCGAAGGCCTCAGCCAATTCCAGCGGGTTCAAACATTGAATAAATTACAGGTGATTATCTAACCAGAGTCTAAGCTTATTTGCCTTGGTTGCCTTGGCTCTAATCAATAGCACTTTGAGACCTTCTCGCATGTAGTATTTCCAGCACATCGGGTGAGGAACTGCCTGATTGAAAATCTTGTCATTGCGTACGGACCAAATTCTCCAACATCCCGTAATAACGATGTCCATACCAATCTCTTTTGGGAGGACAGATAAGGCCAGACAGAATTCATCAAATTTTGAAATACCTCTATTCTTAGTAGGTATAATAATGTTCCAACAGAGCATGGCAAACGGGCAATCCCAGAACAAGTGGTGAGATGTTTCTTGCGTCCTGTCATTGCATAGAGCACAATCATACGAGCTCAGGACCATTGATTTTCTTTTCAAAAGATTCCTTGTGTTGACCCTGTCATGCAGTAGTAATCAGAAGAAGATTTTGTGCCTGAGTAAATTTGATGATTTCCAGAGGATCCTGAAGAGGAAGTGGGTATTGCTTGGCCCCATCAGACACTTATACATCTTGATAGAAGAGAAATTTGAGGTTGTCCATTTGTAAGTCCAGGTATCATTGTGCTCCATAGTATCATGAATGAATAGAAGAGTTTGCAGCTCCAGGTACTGGTGATGTGCAGCAGAGGATAATGGCCGATGAAAGAGGTCTTCAGTGTTATCAGTTTGAAGTGCTTTCTGTAATGTGATATCCATTTGAATGGCAAAGGAGAAGAGTTCTGGGTATTTCAGTTGAAGTTGAACCTCCTGCCATGGGTCTTTCCAAAACCTAATTGTGCCACCAAGGCCAGCCTTACTGTGAGAGAATTTCTTAAAAGTTGGAAGCAGTTTCATGATGTCTTTCCACCAAAACGAACCTGATGCTTTTTCTCCAGGGACATGTTCAGTGTAGTGGGATTCTCAAATCATCTTGACCCAGGGAAGGTCATGTTTATTGAGGAACTTGTGCAGGAACTTCATGAGGAGAGCCTGATTATGTGTTGAGATGTCAAGGATTCCCAAGCCACCATGGGATTTTGGGAGACATGCTTTGTCCCATGCAATCAGTGCAGGTGTTTGTTCCTCAGAACCATATTTTCTCCAGAAACAGTGCCTGAGGTATTTATTGAGCTGCTGAACCACAGTCATTGGAATGGCAAGGATGCTCATGTAGAAGATGGGAATACTTGCAAACACAGATTTAATGAGAACCAGTTTGTCACCATATGATAGCAGAGTAGAACATCCTTGCAATCTTGTCTCAATTCTCTTGAGCAATGGAAAGAAATCAACCACTCTAGGCTTATTGATGCCGAGAGGCATACCAAGATAGGGGAGGGGGAAGGAGCCAATCTGACATCCCATTAATTCAGACAAAACCTGCATCTTGCTCTCTGGAGTGTTGATTGCAATCATAGTTGACTTGGCATAATTCACTTTCAGTCCCGTGTAAGATGCAAAATGCAGAAGCAAGTTTTTAATGTGCATCAATTGGCTGGGGCTAGCAGGCAGTATCAGGACTGTGTCATCAGCATATTGGATGATTGGAAAATCTGGACAGGTGGAATGCTTAATGGGAGCTTCAGTGAGGGCATTATTCATAGCTCCATTCATCATGGACTGAAGAAGATCAGCTGCAATCACAAATATTAAAGGAGAGGGAGGGTCTCCTTGTCTGACACCACTTTTGCAAAGGAATTGCTTGCCTGGGACACCATTAATGAGGACTGAGGAGAAGCCAGTGTTGTATATTTGCTTGATCCAATGGATCCATTTCTGACCAAAGCCTTTTGCTTCCATAATCTCAATGATACTGTCATGGTTAAGAAGGTCAAAAGCTTTCTCAAAATCCAGTTTGAGCAAAATAATCTCCTTCTTGGACTGATGGCACTGATGTAAATATTCATAGGCCCAAGCTAGGCAATCTTGGATACTTCTATTGTTGAGAAAACCATACAGATTCTTATGTATCAATCTCAAGATAACCTTTTGTAATCTGTTGGCAAGCAGTTTGGTGATGATCTTGAGAGTATAGTTCAGAAGTGAGATGGGTGTGAATTCATTTGGAGTGGCTGCAGAGCTGTTTTTGGGTATCAATGTAATGTAAGAGTAGTTGATGCTCCGAATACTTGCTCTTCCCTCATGAAAGTTAGAGATGAGAGAGTAAAAATCTGGTGCTACAATGTCCCAACAAGCTTTGAGGAAAGCAGCATTAAATCCATCTGGTCCTGGGGCTTTATCCTTGGGCATTTCTTTAATGATGTTATCAATTTCTGCATGTGTGAAGGGGGCTTCTAGGTCATGGAGTAGCTGATCTTGTTGGAGGAAGGTGTGCAACAGCAGAGGGTTGCTGGTTTGCTTAATTGTACCCAGTCTGTCCTTGAAAGCATTGTATAATATAGCAGCCTTGGTTTGATGGTCATGGTGTTCAACACCATTGGAGTCCTTGACAATAGCAATACTATTGTTCCTCAACTTAATAGTTGCTTTGGCTTGAAAGAACTTGGTATTAGCGTCACCTACTTTGATAGCTCTAATAGTAGCCCTCTGTTTCCAGTAGATTCTCTGGAAATTAAGCACTCTGGCAAGGTGTTCTTTGAGGCAATTTCTGCCATCAGATTCTTCACTAGAAAGTGATCTGTATTCTTGTAGGTGATCTAGAAAGAAGATGACTTCATTGGTGTTTCTGATGATTGATTTGAGATCAGAAATTTGCTTAGACCAATTTTTGAGACCTTTCCTGAGTCTTTTAAATTTGGCAGAAATAATCTTTGCACTATCAGTCTCAGGAACAGGTTGCTCCCAAATGTCTTTGACCACTTGTTTAAATTGACTGTGCTCAAGCCAATAATTTTCAAATCTGAAGATCTTTGATTTGGGAATTGATGTGCCAATCTTGATAACACAAGGGGTATGATCAGAAGTGGTCCTAGCCAAGGGAATAGCAGTAGTTTTTGGATAAGAGAGAGTCCATGCCTCTGATGTGAAAAACCAGTCCAATTTTTCCAGAATAGGAGCATTTTGCATATTGCTCCAAGTATAGTTTCTTCCTTTAAGTGGGATTTCAAGCAGTGCCAGGTGGTTAATGGCTTCATTGAACAGTAACATGTCTTGAACATTTCCTCCTGTTTTGTTTCTGTTTTGTGGTATCGAATGTAGTTGAAATCTCCCAGAACTAACCAGTTTTGATCATCAGCCATTTGTAAATTTTGGAACTAGTTGATGAAATTGGGTCGAAGATCATGTTGACAGGGGCCATAGATATTAGTGAGGGTCCAGATCTCCCCAGACCTCTTGGAGGTGAATTCAATGGTGATAGAGTAGTCATTTTTAAGAATGGTATTTCCTGAGAAGAACTGATCGTTCCAAACAACAAGGAGACCTCCAGATGCCCCCACTGAAGGTAGATAATCAAACTTGGAAAGATATTTGGGACAGAAATGCTTTAAGTATTGACTATCAAAATGTTCTCTTTTGGTTTCTTGCAGACACAGAATAGAACAAGCAATTTCTTCAATTTTACTGGATAAAGCAGACCATTTCTTATCATCATTCAGACCTCTAATGTTCCAATTTAGCACATTCCATGAGGTGCCCATAGTGCAACAGTTGGGAATTGAAAATAGCAGGCAAGTCCAGGTACATCAAGTAGTGATGCCAGAGCAATAAGACCTCTGACCAAAGGTTCTATATCAAAACAAAAGATTCCAACCCAAGTACTCACTACTGACATGAAACAGAAACAACCCTATAACTAGGTGTTGCCCTGGTCCTGAGCAGCATTCCTGGGTGAGGTAGAGGAGTCCTTGGATGTATTTGCCTTCTGCTTCTTATTACCTTTTGGGGGCAAGTTCACCTTTGTTTCTCCCATACCATTGACCTTGCAAAACTTGGCCAGCTAACAGATGACGGAGCCGGATAAGGTCAAGTTTGAACTTTTTCTTTTGACTTGCAAGGCAGGTGCTTTGCCGATTTCATATATAGGTAGAGAAAAGGAGCAAACAATTAAGAGTGGTCCGGTTTATGAGGAAAACTAGGACGAAAACAGAATAAAGGCAATTGAAAAGAGAAACAACCGATGGCAATGCTAATGGTCGACCTATTCAGACCTCCACCACACGACTGCAACCCGGAGAGTACAACATAAGAAAAAAGAACTTGTATGTGGTGCTCCAAGATAACTTATCATGTACTCCCTTCGTCCCATCATGTAAGACAATTTTTTGACACTACACTAATGTAAAAAAGCGTCTTACATTATGGAAAGTGTAGTGTAAAAAGCGTCGTACATATGGAATGGAGGGAGTACAACATGGGACAAGTCGACTAAAAAATTAATTTATGTTGGTCTATTCGTTTCCAATGGTCCTAAGCAAAACAAACAACCAGATGTCTTCTTCAACCTCCTAGTGCTATGTCCATCTTCCCTAGCGGCCCCATGAACCTTTAGCCACCACCCCTTGCGGCCAGCGGCGCTTCCGCTCTAGCCTCACCGCCCCGCCCACCTCTCACCTGCTGTCATCGCCGTTGTTGAGTATATTGTGTACGTGTATATTTGTGTGTACGGTCCATCTCCTATTTCCTCTGTATAGTTGAGGTTGTGGCCCACCTCTGTACTTATATATACGTATCTGGTGCACCGATCAATACATCGTGATTGCACAACCCACATTTTGTCCTTCTACATGGTATCTATCGCAGCACGATCCTAAAACCCTAAGTTGCTGCCGCCGTCGCGCCTCTACGCGCCGCCGCCGCCGCCGCCACTACTCCCCGCCGTCGCCATCAGCCGCCGCTGCCGCCACCGTCCTCTCGGTCACCGCCGCCGCCGCTGGTCACCGCCGCCTCTCCCCACCACCTCGCCTTTTGCCGCCGTTGCCTCTTCTCGAGGCCGCCGCCGATCGCCACCAGCTTCCGCCCACGCCCTCTCTCTCGAACCCTAACCTCCCACCCGCGCCGCAACCCGCACCACCCCAGCCCTCCTCCCACCCGTGCCGCCACACCTCCCAACCCGCGCCACGTCCCAAACCCTAACCCTAGCCATGAGCTCCTCCTCATCCACCATCTCAAACCCGTTCGCCGGTCCCGATGTCACCCTCGTCCGCGACCTCAACATCCATGAGCGTGTGTCGGTGAAGCTTGATCAAAACACCGCATCCTACTCCGCTTGGAAGCGGTATTTTTCGTTTGTGTTCCGTGAGTACCTCCTGCACGGCCACGTGGACGGCACCGTGGACTCGGCGCTCATGATCAACAACGAGGAGTGGATGATCCTCGACGCCACCATCATCCGCTGGTTCTACCTCACCATCTCCAGCGACCTCTTCCACACCGTGGTGGATGACGACAGCGACGCCTACGCAGTCTGGACAAGCTCAACGGCCTCTTCACCGACAACCAGCTGCAGCACAAGGTCCTTCTCCATGGCGAGTTTTACGGGTGCCAGCAGCTTGACTCGTCCATCATTGATTTTTGCATGCGCCTCAAGAAGCTTGCCGATGAGCTCCGTGATCTCGGTGAGTCGATCGGCGACGAGCTCTTCATCAGCACCCTCACCGCTGGCCTCAATGAGGATTTTGGGAACGCCGGCTCCAACCTTACCCTCATCCCGGAGCCTACCTTCGCTAAGGTGCTCGCGTACCTCAAGTTGGAGGAGCGCCGAATGCGGATGGCACGGACTCGCGTGAGCCACACCGCCCTCGTCGCCGTCACCCGCAGGGGTCAAGCCCCGCCACCGCCGCGCCCGACGCCGCCACAGCCAGCGGCGCCCGCCTTCCCGCCAGGTTTCCCACTCGCCCCGGCCGCTCCCTTCCCGCCGCCCCAGCCGGCGGCCAATGGGGGGGGGTCGTCGCGGCGGCCGCAAGCAGGGGGGTGCAGGCGCTCAGGGAGTCGCACCCCGCCCGCCGCAGTAGGCTTATCAGCCGGCCCCGTGGTACACCGGCCAGAACCCATGGACCGACGTTGTGCACGCCTACTCCATGCCGGTTCCCCTGGCCCCTGCCCCGGGTATTCTTGGTGCCCGGCCACCGTGGCACCAGGCGTTCTACGCCGCGCCGCAGCCCTATGCGGCACCCTACGCGGCGCCCTACGGCCAGCAGCCCCAGCCAGGTGGGCTGCCGCTACTACCCCTGACGACCCCCGCAGCCTCTCCCGCCGGCGCCATGGGACCCGGCCCTTCTGGCGGCTCTTCACACCGCCCCTTCCCCGTCCAGCTACACCGATGGCGGAGACTGGTACATGGACACCGGAGCCACCGCTCACATGGCGGCTTATCCCGGTAACCTCCACGCCTCCTATCCTGTCCATACTTCCAACTGAGTCACTGTCGGCGATGGATCTTCTCTTCCTATCACCCACATAGGTCATGCATATTTTCCGTCTAACTCCACTCCAATATCCATGTCTAATGTCTTAGTTTCTCCTGAACTTATTAAAAATCTTGTTTCTGTTCGTTCTCTTACACGTGAAAATCCTGTTACCGTTGAATTTGACGAATGTGGTTTTTCTGTTAAGGACGCTCGTACGCGGATGGTGCTCCACCGATGTGACAGCCCCGACGAGCTCTACCCGGTTCAGTCCGCCACCTCCACTACTTCCGCCGCCCCTGTCGCTCTCGCCACCGGAGTGGATCTTTGGCACGCTCACTTGGGTCATCCTAATCCTGCCACCCTTCGTCATATACTTCGGAGTTTTTCTTTCACGTGTAATAAGAACGAGGATCACTCGTGTCATGCATGTCGCCTCGGCAAACATGCTCGTCTCCCATTTAGGGCTTCTTCTCATGTTGCATCGTACCCGTTTGAGTTAACTCATAGTGATGTTTGGGCCTCTCCTGTTGCCAGTAATACGGGCTTTCTTTATTATCTTGTCATACTTGATGATTTCTCGCATTATGTGTGGACCTTCCCGTTGCGCCGCAAGTCGGATGTTATATCCACTCTCGCCGCCTTCTACTCCTATGTTCTCACGCAGTTTGGTCATCTCATTATCGCGTTGCAGACAGATAACGGGAAGGAGTTCGACAACCTCGCTGTTCGTACTCTCCTCACCACACATGGCACAACTTTTCGTCTCACTTCCCCGTACACCTCGCAGCAGAACGGTCGCGCTGAGTGTATCCTTCGCACTCTCAATGACTGCGTTCGGACTCTTCTCTTTCATGCCAATGTGCCTCCGCGCTTTTGGCCTGACGCTCTCGCCACCGCTTCCCTCCTCATCAACATCCGTCCATGTCGTACTCGCGGGAACTTTGCACCTCATCACCTTCTCTTTGGTGCACCGCCCTCTTATGATGAGCTTCGCATCTTCGGCTGCCTTTGCTACCCTAGCATCGCCGCTACTGCGCCTCATAAGTTTGCACCACGCTCCGTCGCCTGCATCTTTCTCGGCTACCCACCTAACACTAAGGGCTACTGCTGCTATGATCCCGTCTCCCATCGTGTTTTCACCTCCCGACACGTTTACTCTGATGAGATGGTGTTTCCGTTTCAGCAGCAGGTACCCCTTGTTGCCTCGTCACCGGCGGCCACCGGCGGCCCTTCGGCGACTTCGTCAGGTGGACGGCCCCGTTCGGCCCAAGGACCGCCTTCGACCTTTGGCGGCCCTCGCGCCCTCACGCCGGCGCCTGCATACTCGGCCTCCTCGGCCGACCCCGATGGCGTAGCTGGCACCCCCCCTTCACCCGCCGCCCCTGACTCGGGCGCCGCAGGATCAGGCGCTGCTGGCTCGGCCGCCCCTTCGGCCGCTCCGACGCCGGCCCCGACGCTGGCCGCCTCGCCGGCTCCGACGCCGGCCCCCTCGTCGGCCGCCTCGCCACTGGCTCCGATGGCGCTGACTGGCCCTGTTACACGGGCTCATACCGGTGTTCATCGTCCGAGCCTCTGGTACTCGAGCAATGAGTATGTCCTCGCCGCCTCCACCGCGGAGCCGTCTCCTCTTCCCATGTCCGCTCGCGCAGCCCTCCGTGATCCTCACTGGCTTACGGCGATGCAGGAAGAGTTCGACGCTCTTCAGCGGAACCATACCTAGACACTGGTTCCCCGGCCTCCTCGCGCTAACATCATCACCGGCAAGTGGGTATTTCGCCATAAGACCCGCTCGAATGGTACTCTTGAGCGCTACAAGGCTCGCTGGGTGGTTCGTGGTTTTCGCCAGCGCGCTGGAGTGGACTTCACTGAGACGTTTGCCCCGGTTGTCAAACTGGGCACGATCCGCACCGCCCTCCAGCTCGCAGTGTCCCCAGGCTGGCCTGTTCATCAGATGGATGTCTCCAACGCCTTTCTCCACGGCCATCTTGAGGAGCAGGTGTATTGTGAGCAGCCCACCGGTTTCGTCGACGCCTCACTTCCTGGCCATGTGTGTCTGCTGTCCTGATCTCTCTACGGGCTCAAGCAAGCACCCCGCGCCTGGTACCAGCGGATCGTCGGGTTTCTTCAGACACTGGGCTTCAGCGTCACTCGCTCGGACGCCTCACTATTTGTCTACCGCCACGGTGACACGACTGCATATTTGCTCCTTTATGTCGACGACATCATCCTGACGGCCTCTTCCGCAGCCCTTCTTCAGCAGATTACTCTCCGGCTGCGTGACGAGTTTGCCATCAAGGACTTGGGTGCTCTACATTATTTCCTTGGCATTGAGGTCGTTCGGCGCCCGGACGGTTTCTTTCTTCATCAGCAGAACTATGCGCACAAGCTTCTTGAGCATGCTGGCATGCTCAACTGTCACCCTGTTGCTACTCCTGTTGACACGAAGGCCAAGGTTTCTGCTCTTGAGGCCTCACCAGCGTCGCATGCTCCTTTCTACCGGTCTATCATTGGTGCTTTTCAGTATTTGACTCTCACCAGACCGGATCTTCAATATGCTGTTCAGCAGGTGTGTCTCCACATGCACGCCCCTCGTGACTCCCATTGGACTCTCGTGAAGCGGATCCTCCTTTACATCCGTGGCACGATGACCCTCGGGCTGACACTCATGGTGTCCACTTCTCTGGAGATGATGGCCTACTCCGATGCGGACTGGGCTGGCTGCCCAGATACTCGTCGGTCCACCTCTGGCTACTGCATCTACCTCGGTCCTTCACTCATCTCGTGGTCGTCCAAGCGACAACCCATGGTTTCATGCTCCAGCGCGGAGGCTGAGTACCAAGCCGTGGCCAACGTCGTTGCCGAGTGCACCTGGCTACGACAGTTACTTCAGGAGCTGCATCACGACGTCTCCTAGGCTATGGTTGTCTACTGCGACAACCTTTCTGCGGTGTACCTCTCCGCCAACCCCATTCATCATCGTTGTACTAAACACATTGAGCTGGACATTCATTTTTTGCGCGAGCAGGTGGCTCTTGGACGCATTCGAGTTCTCCATGTGCCGACTGCACAATAGTTCGCCGATGTGATGACGAAGGGACTGCCGACTTCCACCTTCGAGGAGTTCCGTTTCAGTCTTTGCGTCACTGGCGCCGCTTCGACTGCGGGGGGGTTGAGTATATTGTGTACGTGTATATTTGTGTGTAGGGCCCACCTCCTGTTTCCTCTGTATAGTTGAGGTTGTGGCCCACCTCTGTACTTATATATATGTGCCTGGTGCACCGATCAATACATCGCGATTGCACAACCCACATCTTGTCCTTCTATAGCCGTGCTGGTGCCACCCCGACCATCTCTCCACCAGCGGCGAACCTACAAACTTTTAGGGCGAGCCTGCAACCCCCTCACCCCAAAGTACATACCCAGTGAGGCTGCGCCCCCAAGATAGACACCCGACGAGCCTGTACCCATGCCCCTAAGGTAGACCCAAAGGCTGCTGCTTCTACGGCCAGTCGGTGGTTGCTCTTTCCTTCCCTTTGGCGGCTATTACTTCATCCAAAATCATACCCAGACGACTGATATCCAGCTAAACAGATAATATATATAGAATATTGAGGTCGCAGTTTATAATGTAAGACACATATGGCAAACATATATGAATAGAAAAAGTCATACAAACGACACCCTAACAACCAAAAGGGCACTGTTATAGTACATGTGCTCCGTTTCATCGGAGTTTATAGGTGACATCTTGCGTGCAACTTACCTCAGATGGTTTGATTCTTTCTGGTGGAACCAGCCCAACTGGGTCAAGTTCTAGACTTGATATTGATGCTTGCATTTTATTTTAGCATTTTTGCGATGTTCTTTCGGTGGGAGAAGATACTCCCGTTGGACTACAAGGCACCCATGGTGACTCCGTCATTCTCAAGATATTGCACTGCTCAGTCTCTCAGAGATACTCATAGGGATAAGGTATGCATGCGTGCGTTCATAGAGATGAGAGTATGTGTTGAAGATTGTTGCAGAAAATAAAAATTTTCTACGCATCACCAAGATCAATCTATGGAGTCATCTAGCAACGGGAGAGATATGAGTGCATCTACATACCCTTGTAGATGGCAAGCAGAAGCATTCAAGAGAACAGGGTTGATGGAGTCGTACTCGTCGTGATCCAAATTACCGAAGATCCTAGTGCCGAACGGGCGGCACCTCCGCGTTCAACACAGGTACGGAGCGGAGACATCTCCCGCGCCTTGATCCAGCAAAGAGGAGGGAGAGGTTGAGGAAGAGAGCTCCAACAGCAGCACGACAGCGTGGTGGTGATGGAGAGGCAGCATTCCGGCAGGGCTTAGCCAAGATTCTGCGGAGGAGGAGACGTATTGGGGAGGGGAGGGGCTGCGCCTTGGAGGTGTGTATGCATACCTCCCCTCGCCCCTCTATTTATAGGGGGAGGAGGAAGGGGGCCGGCCCCCTCTAGATGAGATCTAGAGGGGGGGCCGCGGCCAAGTGGGGGGGGGGGGACTTGCCCCCCAAGCAAGGGGGGCGCCCCCCTTAGCGTTCCCCCCAACCCTAGGCGCATGGGCCCAAGGGGGGATGCTCCCGGCCCACTAGGGGCTGGTTCCCTTACCTACACGGCCCATGTGGCCCTCCAGAAGCAGTGGCCCCTCCCGGTGGACCCCCGGAACCCATCCGGTGGCCCCGGTACAATACCGGTATGACCCCGAAACTTTCCGGTGACCGTATTAACACTTCCCATATACAAATCTTCACCTCCGGACCATTTTGGAACTCCTCGTGATGTCCGGGATCTCATTCGGGACTCCGAACAACATTCGGTAATCACATACAAGTCTTCCTAATAACCCTAGCGTCACCGAACCTTAAGTGTGTAGACCTTACGGGTTCGGGAATCATGCAGACATGACCGAGACAGCTCTCCGGCCAATAACCAACAGCGGGATCTGGATACCCATGTTGGTTCCCACATGTTCCATGATGATCTCATCGGATGAACCACGATGTAGAGGATTCAAGTAATCCCGTATACAATTCCCTTTGTCAATCGGTATGTTACTTGCCCGAGATTCAATCTTCGGTATCCCAATACCTCATTCAATCTCGTTACTGGCAAGTCACTTTACTCGTTACGTAATGCATGATCCCGTGACCAACCACTTGGTCACATGGAGCTCATTATGATGATGCATTACCGAGTGGGCCCAAAGATACCTCTCCGTCATACGGAGTGACAAATCCCAGTCTCGATTCGTGCCAACCCAACAGACACTTTCGGAGATACCTGTAGTGTGCCTTTATAGTCACCCAGTTACGTTGTGACGTTTGGTATACCCAAAGCACTCCTACGGTATGCGGGAGTTACACAATCTCATGGTCTAAGAAACTGATACTTGACATTAGAAAAGCTTTAGCAAACGAACTACATGATCTTGTGCTATGCTTAGGATTGGGTCTTGTCCATCACATCATTCTCCTAATGATGTGATCCCGTTATCAACGACATCCAATGTCCATAGTCAGGAAACCATGACTATCTGTTGATCAACGAGCTAGTCAACTAGAGGCTCACTAGGGACATGTCTTGGTCTATGTATTCACACATGTATCAATCACTGTTTCCGGTTAATACAATTATAGCATGAACAATAGACAATTATCATGAACAAGGAAATATAATAATAATCATTTTATTATTGCCTCTAAGGCATATTTCCAACATTATCCTACTTGCACTCGAGTCAATAATCTAGTTACACTGTGATGAATCGAACACCCATAAAGTTCTGGTGTTGATCATGTTTTGCTCGCGGAAGAGGTTTAGTCAACGGATCTGCGACATTCAGATCCGTATGCACTTTGCAAATATCTATGTCTCCATCTTGAACATTTTCACGAATGGAGTTCAAGCGACGCTTGATATGCCTGGTCTTCTTGTGAAACCTAGGCTCCTTGGCAAGGGCAATAGCTCCAGTGTTGTCACAGAAGAGAGTGATCGGCGCCGACGCATTGGGTATAACTCCTAGGTCGGTGATGAACTCCTTCATCCAGATTGCTTCATGCGCTGCCTCCGAGGCTGCCATGTACTCCGCTTCACATGTAGATCCCGCCACGACGCTCTGCTTGCTGCTGCACTAGCTTATTGCCCCACCATTTAAAATATACACGTATCCGGTTTGTGACTTAGAGTCATCCAGATCTGTGTCGAAGCTAGCATCAACGTAACCCTTTACGACGAGCTCTTCGTCACCTCCATAAACTAGAAACATATCCTTAGTCCTTTTCAGGTACTTCAGGATATTCTTGACCGTTGTTCAGTGTTCCATGCTGGGATTACTTTGGTGTCTTGCAACCAAACTTACGGCAAGGTTTACATCAGGTCTGGTACACAACATGGCATACATAATAGACCCTATGGCCGAGGCATAGGGGATGAAACTCATCTTTTATTTATCTTCTGCCGTGGTCGGGGATTGAGCTGAGCTCAATTTCACACCTTGCAACACAGTCAAGAACCCCTTCTTGGACTGGTCCATATTGATCCATGCATTTCTCCAAGGTCCTTCATTGAAAACACTTATTCAAGTAGGCCTTTATGCTGTCCAAAAGTCCTATATCATTTCCCATCAAAAGTATGTCATCCACATATAATATGAGAAATGCTACAAAGCTCCCACTCACTTTCTTGTAAACGCAGGCTTCTCCATAAGTCTGCATAAACCCAAACGCTTTGATCATCTCATCAAAGCGAATGTTCCAACTCCGAGATGCTTGCACCAGCCCATAAATGGATCGCTGGAGCTTGCATACCTTGTTAGCATTCTTAGGATCGAGAAAACCTTCCAGCTACATCATATACAGTTCTTCCTTAAGATAGCCGTTAAGGAATGCCGTTTTGACGTCCATTTGCCATATCTCATAATCATAGTATGCGGCAATTGCTAACATGATTCGGACGGACTTCAGCTTCGCTACGGGAGAGAAAGTCTCATCGTAGTCAACCCCTTGAACTTGCCGATAACCCTTAGTGACAAGTCGAGCTTTATAGATGGAAATATTACCATCCGCGTCTGTCTTCTTCTTAAAGATCCATTTATTTTCTATCGCTCGCCGATCATCGGGCAAGTCTGTCAAAGTCCATACTTTGTTTTCATACATGGATCCTATCTCGGATTTCATGGCTTCAAGCCATTTGTTGGAATCTGGGCCCGCCATCGCTTCTTCATAGTTTGAAGGTTCACCGTTGTCTAACAACATGATTTCCAGGACAGGGTTGCCATACCACTCTGGTGTGGAACGTGTCCTTGTGGACCTACAAAGTTCAGTAGTAACTTGATCCGAAGTACCTTGATCATCATCATTAATTTCCTCTCTTGTCAGTGCAGGCACCACAGGAACATCTTCCTGAGCTGCGTTGCTTACCGGTTCAAGAGGTAGTACTTCATCAAGTTCCACTTTCCTCCCACTTACTTCTTTCGAGAGAAACTCTTTCTCCATAAAGGACCCATTCTTGGCAACAAAGATCTTGCCTTCGGGTCTGAGGTAGAAGGTATACCCAATGGTTTCCTTAGGGTATCCTATGAAGACGCATTTTTTCGACTTGGGTTCAAGCTTTTCAGGTTGAAGTTTCTTGACATAAGCATCGCATCCCCAAACTTTCAGAAACAACATCTTAGGTTTCTTTCCAAACCATAATTCATACGGTGTCGTCTCAATGGATTTAGATGGTGCCCTATTTAAAGTGAATGTAGTTGTCTCTAAAGCGTATCCCCAAAATGATAGCGGTAAATCGGTAAGAGACATCATAGACCGCACCATATCCAATAGAGTGCGATTATAACGTTCAGACACACCGTTACGCTGAGGTGTTCCAGGCGGCGTGAGTTGTGAAACAATTTCACATTTCCTCAAGTGCGTACCAAACTCGTGACTTAAATATTCTCCCCCACGATCTGATCGTAAGAACTTTATTTTTCTGTCACGTTGATTCTCTACCGTATTCTGAAATTCCTTGAACTTTTCAAAGGTCTCAGACTTGTGTTTCATCAAGTAAACATACCCATATCTACTCAAGTCATCAGTGAGGGTGAGAACATAACGATAGCCACCGCGAGCCTCAACGCTCATTGGACCACACACATCAGTATGTATAATTTCCAATAAGTTGGTTGCTCGCTCCATTGTTCCGGAGAACGGAGTCTTGGTCATTTTACCCATGAGGCATGGTTCGCATGTGTCAAATGATTCGAAATCAAGAGACTCCAAAAGTCCATTTGTATGGAGCTTCTTCATGCGTTTGACACCAATGTGACCAAGGCGGCAGTGCCACAGATATGTGGGACTATCATTATCCATCTTACATCTTTTGGTATTCACACTATGAATATGTGTAACATCACGTTCGAGATTCATTAAGAATAAACCATTGACCAGTGGGGCATGGCCATAAAACATATCTCTCATATAAATAGAACAACCATTATTCTCGGATTTAAATGAGTAGCCATCTCGTATAAAACAAGATCCAGATACAATGTTCATGCTCAAGGCTAGCACTAAATAACAATTATTGAGGTTTAAAACTAATCCCATAGGTAAATGTAGAGGTAGCGTGCCGACGGCGATCACATCGACCTTGGAACCATTCCCAACGCGCATCGTCACCTCGTCCTTCGCCAGTCTCCGTTTATTTCGCAGCTCCTGTTTTGAGTTACAAATGTGAGCAACCGCACCGGTATCAAATACCCAGGAGCTACTACGAGTACTGGTAAGGTACACATCAATTACATGTATATCACATATACCTTTGGTGTTGCCGGCCTTCTTATCCGCTAAGTACTTGGGGCAGTTCCGCTTCCAGTGTCCGCTTCCCTTGCAATAAAAGCACTCAGTCTCAGGTTTGGGTCCATAATTTGGCTTCTACCCGGCAACTGGCTTACCGGGCGCGGAAACTCCCTTGCCGTCCTTCTTGAAGTTCTTTTTACCCTTGCCTTTCTTGAAACTAGTGGTTTTATTGACCATCAACACTTGATGTTCCTTTTTGATTTCTACCTCCGCTGATTTCAGCTTTGAAAATACCTCAGGAATAGTTTTCATCATCCCCTGCATATGGTAGTTCATCACAAAGCTCTTGTATCTAGGTAGGAGCGACAGAAGGATTCTGTCAATGACCGCGTCATCCGGGAGGTTAACTCCCAGATAAGACAAGCGGTTGTGCAACCCAGACATTTTGAGTATGTGCTCGCTGACAGAACTATTCTCCTCCATCTTACAACTGTAGAACTTGTCGGGGACTTCATATCTCTCGACTCGGGCATGAGCTTGGAAAACCGTTTTCAGCTCTTGGAACATCTCATATGCTTCGTGCTGCTCAAAACGCTTTTGGAGCCCTGGTTTTAAGCTGTAAAGCATGCCGCACCGAACCAGGGAGTAATCATCACTACGTGACTGCCAGACGTTCATAACTTCTTGAGTTGCTGGGAAAACAGGTGCTTCACCTAGCGGTGCATCTAGGACATATGCTCTTTTGGCAGCTATGAGGATGATCCTCAAGTTCCGGACCCAGTCCGTATAGTTGCTGCCATCGTCTTTCATCTTGGCTTTCTCTAGGAACGCGTTGAAGTTGATGGCAACATTAGCGTGGGCCATTTGATCTACAAGACATATTGCAAAAGTCTTAGACTAAGTTCATGATAATTAAGTTCATCTAATCAAATTATTTAATGAACTCCCACTCAGATAGACATCCCTGTAGTCATCTAAGTGATACATGATCCGAGTCAACTAGGCCGTGTCCGATCATCACGTGAGACGGACTAGTCATCATCGGTGAACATCTTCATGTTGATCGTATCTTCTATACGACTCATGTTCGACCTTTCGATCTCTTGTGTTCCGAGGCCATGTTTGTACATGCTAGGCTCGTCAAGTCAACCTAAGTGTTTTGCGTGTGTAAATCTGGCTTACACCCGTTGTTTGTGAACGTTAGAATCTATCACACCCGATCATCACGTGGTGCTTCGAAACAACGAACTTTTGCAACGGCGCACAGTTAGGGGAAACAATTTCTTGAAATTATTATGAGGGATCATCTTATTTACTACCATCGTTCTAAGCAAATAAGATGCAAAAACATGATAAACCCTTAGCGACAAGTCAAGCTTTATTACTAACATGCAATAACGGCAATTGCTAACATGATTCAGACGGACTTCAGCTTCGCTACGGGAGAAAAGTCTCATCGTAGTCAACCCCTTGAACTTGTCGATAACCCTTAGCGACAAGTCAAGCTTTATAGATGGTAACATTACCATCCGCGTCCGTCTTCTTCTTAAAGATCCATTTATTTTCTATCGCTCGCCGATCATCGGGCAAGTCTGTCAAAGTCCATACTTTGTTTTCATACATGGATCCTATCTCGGATTGCATGGCTTCAAGCCATTTGTTGGAGTCTGGGCCCGCCATCGCTTCTTCATAGTTCGAAGGTTCACCGTTGTCTAACAACATGATTTCGAGGATAGGGTTGCCATACCATTCTGGTGTGGAACGTGTCCTTGTGGACCTACGAAGTTTAGTAGCAGATTGATCCGAAGTGCCTTGATCATCATCATTAACTCCCTCTCTAGTCGGTGCAGGCACCACAGGAACATCTTCCTGAGCTGTGTTACTTATCGGTTCAAGAGGTAGTACTTCATCAAGTTCCACTTTCCTCCCACTTACTTCTTTCGAGAGAAACTCTTTCTCCAGAAAGGACCCATTCTTGGCAACGAAAATCTTGCCTTCGGACCTGAGGTAGAAGGTATACCCAATGGTTTCCTTGGGGTATCCTATGAAGAAGCATATTTCCGACTTGGGTTCGAGCTTTTCAGGTTGAAGTTTCTTGACATAAGCATCGCATCCCCAAACTTTTAGAAACGACGGCTTAGGTTTCTTCCCAAACCATAATTCATACGGTGTCATCTCAAGGGATTTAGACGGTGCTCTATTTAAAGTGAATGTAGCTGTCTCTAAAGCGTATCCCCAAAATGATAGCGGTAAATCGGTAAGAGACATCATAGATCGCACCATATCCAATAGAGTGCGATTACGACATTCAGACAGACCATTATGCTGAGGTGTTCCAGGCGGCGTGAGTTGTGAAACGATTCCACATTTCCTTAAGTGTGTGCCAAATTCGTGACTCAAATATTCCCCTCCATGATCTGATTGTAAGAACTTTATTTTTCTGTCACGTTGATTTTCAATCTCACTTTGAAATTCCTTGAACTTTTCAAAGGTCTCGGACTTGTGTTTCATTAAGTAGACATACCCATATCTACTTAAGTCATCAGTGAGGGTGAGAACATAATGATAGCCACCGCGAGCCTCAACGCTCATTGGACCGCACACATCAGTATGTATGATTTCCAATAAGTTGGTTGCTCGCTCCATTGTTCCAGAGAACGGAGTCTTGGTCATTTTGCCCATGAGGCATGGTTCGCACGTGTCAAATGATTCATAATCAAGAGACTCCAGAAGTCCATATGCATGGAGCTTCTTCATGCGTTTGACACCAATGTGACCAAGGCGGCAGTGCCACAAGTATGTGGGACTATCATTATCAACCTTACATCTTTTTGTATTCACACTATGAATATGTGTAACATCATGTTCGAGATTCATTAAGAATAAACCATTGACCAGCGGGGCATGACCATAAAACATATCTCTCATATAAATGGAACAACCATTATTCTCGGATTTAAATGAGTAGCCATCTCGTATTAAACGAGATCCAGATACAATGTTCATGATCAATGCTGGCACTAAATAAAAATTATTGAGGTTTAAAACTAATCATGTAGGTAAATGTAGAGGTAGCGTGCCGACGGCGATCACATCGACCTTGGAACCATTCCCGATGCGCATCATCACCTCGTCCTTCGCCAGTCTCTGCTTATTCTGCAGCTCCTGTTTTGAGTTACAAATATGAGCAACCACACCGGTATCAAATACCCAGGAGCTACTACGAGTATTGGTAACGTACACATCAATAACATGTATATCACATATACCTTTGGTGTTGCCGGCCTTCTTATCTGCTAAGTACTTGGGGCAGTTCCGTTTCCAGTGACCGTTTCCCTTGCAATAAAAGCACTCAGTCTCAGGTTTGGGTCCGTGCTTTGGCTTCTTCCCGGCAACTGGCTTACCGGCCGCGGCAACTCCCTTGCTGTCCTTCTTGAAGTTTTTCTTACCCTTGCCTTTCTTGAAACTAGTGGTTTTATTGACCATCAACACTTGATGTTCCTTTTTGATCTCCACCTCTGCTGATTTCAGCATTGAAAATACCTCAGGAATGGTTTTCACCATCCCCTGCATATTGTAGTTCATCAGAAAGCTCTTGTAGCTAGGTGGGAGCGACTGAAGGATTCTGTCAATGACCGCCTCATCCGGGAGGTTAATGTCCAGCTGAGACAAGCGGTTGTGCAACCCAGACATTTTGAGTATGTGCTCGCTGACAGAACTATTTTCCTCCATCTTACAACTGTAGAACTTGTCGGTGACTTCATATCTCTCGACCCGGGCATGAGCTTGGAAAACCATTTTCAGCTCTTGGAACATCTCATATGCTCCGTGCTGCTCGAAACATTTTTGGAGCCCCGGTTCTAAGCTGTAAAGCATGCCGCACTGAACCAGGGAGTAATCATCAACACGCGACTGCTAAGCATTCATGACGTCTTGGTTCGCTGGGACAAGTGCTTCACCTAGCGGTGCTTCAAGGACATATGCTTTCTTGGCAGCTATGAGGATGATCCTCAAGTTCCGGACCCAGTCCGTATAGTTGCTACCATCGTCTTTCAGCTTGGTTTTCTCTAGGAACACGTTGAAGTTGAGGTTGACATGAGCATGGGCCATTTGATCTACAAGACATTTTGCAAAAGTTTTAGACTAAGTTCATGATAATTAAGTTCATCTAATCAAATTATTTAATGAACTCCCACTCAGATAGACATCCCTCTAGTCATCTAAGTGATACATGATCCGAGTCAACTAGGCCGTGTCCGATCATCACGTGAGACGGACTAGTCATCATCGGTGAACATCTTCATGTTGATCGTATCTTCTATATGACTCATGTTCGTGTTGGAAATATGCCCTAGAGGCAATAATAAATTAGTTATTATTATATTTCCTTGTTCATGATAATCATTTATTATCCATGCTATAATTGTATTGATAGGAAACTCAGATACATGTGTGGATACATAGACAACACCATGTCCCTAGTAAGCCTCTAGTTGACTAGCTCGTTGATCAATAGATGGTCACGGTTTCCTGACCATGGACATTGGATGTCGTTGATAATGGGGTCACATCATTAGGAGAATGATCTGATGGACAAGACCCAATCCTAAGCCTAGCACAAAGATTGTGTAGTTCGTATGCTAAAGCTTTTCTAATGTCAAGTATCATTTCCTTAGACCATGAGATTGTGCAACTCCCGGATACCGTAGGAATGCTTTGGGTGTACCAAACGTCACAACGTAAATGGGTGGCTATAAAGGTGCACTACAGGTATCTCCGAAAGTGTCTGTTGGGTTGGCACGAATCGAGACTGGGATTTGTCACTCCGGTTGACGGAGAGGTATCTCTGGGCCCACTCGGTAGGACATCATCATAATGTGCACAATGTGACCAAGGGGTTGATCACGGGATGATGTGTTACGGAACGAGTAAAGAGACTTGTCGGTAACTAGATTGAACAAGGTATCGGTATACCGACGATCGAATCTCGGGCAAGTACAATACCGTTAGACAAAGGGAATTGTATACGGGGTCGATTGAGTCCTTGACATCGTGGTCCATCCGATAAGATCATCGTGGAACATGTGGGAGCCAACATGGGTATCCAGATCCCGCTGTTGGTTATTGACCGTAGAACGTCTCGGTCATGTCTGCATGGTTCCCGAACCCGTAGGGTCTACACACTTAAGGTTCGATGACGCTAGGGTTATAAAGGAAGTTTGTATGTGGTTGCCGAATGTTGTTAGGAGTCCCGGATGAGATCCCGGACGTCATGAGGAGTTCCGGAATGGTCCGGAGGTAAAGATTTATATATGGGAAGTCCTATTTTGGCCACCGGAAAATGTTCGGGAATTTTCGGTATTGTACCGGAAAGGTTCTAGAAGGTTCCGGAGTGGGGCCCACCTGCATGGGGGGACCCACATGAACGTGGGTAATGGGGGCAAGGCCCCACAATCCTGGTCAAGGCGCACCAAGATTCCCCTTAGAAGGAATAAGATCATATCCCGAAGGGATAAGATCAAGATCCCTAAAAAAGGGGGATAACAATCGGTGGGGAAGGAAATGATGGGATTTCTTTCCTCCCACCTTTGCCAACGCCCCAATGGACTTGGAGGGCAAGGAACCAGCCCCCTCCACCACTATATATAGTGGGGAGGCGCATGGGAGCTTTACCAAAGTTCTGGCGCCGCCCTTCCCCTCTCCCAAGTCCTCCTCCTCTCCCGCGGTGCTTGGCGAAGCCCTGCAGGATTGCCATGCTCCTCCACCACCACCACGACGTCGTGCTGCTGTTGGATGGAGTCTTCCTCAACCTCTCCCTCTCTCCTTGCTGGATCAAGGCATGGGAGACGTCATCGGGCTGTACGTGTGTTGAACGCGGAGGTGCCGTCCATTCGGCACTAGGATCTCCGGTGATTTGGATCACGACGAGTACGACTCCTTCAACCCCGTTCTCTTGAACGCTTCCGCTTAGCGATCTACAAGAGTATGTAGATGAACTCTCCTTACCCTCGTTGCTAGTCTCTCCATAGATAGATCTTGGTGACACGTAGGAAAACTTTGAATTTTTTGCTACGTTCCCCAACAGTTCGACCTTTCGGTCTCTTGTGTTCCGAGGCCATGTCTGTACATGCTAGGCTCGTCAAGTCAACCTAAGTGTTTTGCATGTGTAAATCTGGCTTACACCCGTTGTATGCGAACGTTAGGATCTATCACACCCGATCATCACGTGGTGCTTTGAAACAACGAACTTCCGCAACGGCGCACAGTTAGGGGGAACACTTTCTTGAAATTGTTATGAGGGATCATCTTATTTACTACCGTCGTTCTAAGCAAATAAGATGCAAAAACATGATAAACATCACATGCAATTAAATAGTGACATGATATGGCCAATGTCATATTGCTCCTTTGATCTCCATCTTCGGGGCGCCATGATCATCTTCGTCACCGGCATGACACCATGATATCCATCATCGTGTCTCCATGAAGTTGTTCGCCAACTATTACTCTACTACTATGGCTAACGGTTTGGCAAAGAAGTAAAGTAATTACATGGCGTTATTCCGTGACACGCAGGTCATACAATAAATAAAGACAACTCCTATGGCTCCTGCCAGTTGTCATACTCATCGACATGCAAGTCGTGATTCCTATTACAAGAATATGATCAATCTCATACATCACATATATTTCATTCATCACATCCTTTTGGCCATATCACATCACAAGGCATATGCTGCAAAAACAAGTTAGACGTCCTCTAATTGTTGTTGCAAGTTTTTACGTGGCTGCTATAGGGTTCCAGCAAGAATGTTTCTTACCTACGCCAAAACCACAACGTGATATGCAAATTTCTATTTACCCTTCATAAGGACCCTTTTCATCGAATCCGATCCGACTAAAGTGGGAGAGACAGACACCCGCTAGCCACCTTATGCAACTAGTGCATGTCAGTCGGTGGAACCTGTCTCACGTAAGTGTACGTGTAAGGTCGGTCCAGGCCGCTTCATCCCACGATGCCGCCGAAACAAGATAAGACTAGTAGTGGCAAGTAAATTGATAAAATGTACACCCACAACAAAATTGTGTTCTACTCGTGCATAGAAACTACGCATAGACCTAGCTCATGATGCCACTTTTGGAGATCGTTGCAGAAAATAAAAATTTTCTACGCATCACCAAGATCAATCTATGGAGTCATCTAGCAACGAGAGAGATAGGAGAGCATCTACATACCCTTGTAGATGGCGAGCGGGAGCGTTCAAGAGAACAGGGTTGATGGAGTCGTACTCGTCATGATCCAAATCACCGAAGATCCTAGTGCCGAACGGACGACACCTCCGCGTTCAACACACGTACGGAGCGGAGACGTCTCCCGCGCCTTGATCCAGCAAGGAGGAGGGAGAGTTTGAGGAAGAGAGCTCCAACAGCAGCACGACGGCGTGGTGGTGATGGAGAGGCAACACTCCGGTAGGGCTTCGCCAAGCTTTTGCGGAGGAGGAGAGGTGTTGGGGAGGGGAGGGGCTGCGCCTTGGAGGTGTGTATGCAGCCCTCCCCTCGCCCCTCTATATATAGGGGGAGGAGGAAGGGGGCCGGCCCCCTCTAGATGAGATCTAGAGGGGGGAGGCCAGGGGGGACTTGCCCCCCAAGCAAGAGGGGCGCCCCCCTTAGGGTTTCCCCCTAACCCTAGGCGCATGGGCCGAAGGGGGGATGCGCCAAGCCCACTAGGGGCTGGTTCGCTTCCCTACACGACCCATGAGGCCCTCCGGGAGAGGTGGCCCCTCCCGGTGGACCCCCGGAACCCATCTGGTGGCCCCGGTACAATACCGGTATGACCCCGAAACTTTCCGGTGACCGTATTACAACTTCCCATATATAAATATTCACCTCCGGACCATTCCGGAACTCCTCGTGACGTCCTGGATCTCATCCGGGACTCCGAACAACATTCGGTAATCACATACAAGTCTTCCTAATAATCCTAGCGTCACCGAACCTTAAGTGTGTAGACCCTACGGGTTCGGGAATCATGCAGACATGACCGAAACAGCTCTCCGGCCAATAACCAACAGTGGGATCTGGATACCCATGTTGGTTCCCACATGTTCCACGATGATCTCATCGGATGAACCACGATCTAGAGGATTCAAGTAATCCCGTATACAATTTCCTTTGTCAATCGGTATGTTACTTGCCCGAGATTCAATCGTCGGTATCGCAATACCTCATTCAATCTCGTTACTGGCAAGTCACTTTACTCGTTACGTAATGCATGATCCCGTGACCAACCACTTGGTCACATTGAGCTCATTATGATGATGCATTACCGAGTGGGCCCAGAGATACCTCTCCGTCGTATGGAGTGACAAATCCCAGTCTCGATTCGTGCCAACCCAATAGACACTTTCGGAGATACCTGTAGTGTGCCTTTATAGTCACCCAGTTACGTTGTGACGTTTGGTACACCCAAAGCACTCCTACGGTATCCGGGAGTTACACAATCTCATGGTCTAAGAAACTGATACTTGACATTAGAAAAGCTTTAGCAAACGAACTACACGGTCTTGTGCTATGCGTAGGATTAGGTCTTGTCCATCACATCATTCTCCTAATGATGTGATCCCGTTATCAACGACATCCAATGTCCATAGTCAGGAAACCATGACTATCTGTTGATCAACGAGCTAGTCAACTAGAGGCTCACTAGGGACATGTTGTGGTCTATGTATTCACACATGTATCACTGTTTCCGGTTAATATAATTATAGCATGAACAATAGACAATTATCATGAACAAGGAAATATAATAATAATCATTTTATTATTGCCTCTAGGGCATATTTCCAACAGTATGTGCGTGTATGTGAGCGTATTTGATTGCACTGCATTCAAAATTGCACATGCTAAATGGCTTGTTTATTTAATATTTATCACCCTCCTTGTGTATTCTTTTGATGATTGAGACCCAAAATATAACTTTCTATTCTCCGTTGCGTCGGTTAGTATATCCAAAGTGCTCACAGGGTTAGGATATATAGACGTGTGTTTATAAAGACAAGTGTACGTGTATATATGTGTGCATCTGTGATTATATTATGTAAAGAAAAACTATTCGTCTCACTCGTCATCATGTAACAAACATCTTATTCTTTAGCCATCGACGGCGCGTAGACGGAGCGTATGTTTCACGTTGCTTCTTCGGTGAAAACAATGCCCATTCTCAGCACCCTCCACCTCTCACGCCCTCCACTTATTAGTTTTGTCTTTTAGATAATGCATCGCCTTTCATGCATTCTAATTCTAACAAATTTTTTTAACCAACACCCATTCTTCTCTTCCTCCTGTAGTGTCAAGTACTTGCGGTAATAGCTTCGACAGTTAAGTTTCTCATGGTGGGTTCAACGCTTAGACTTAGGCGCATTCGTGTAGTGAGGGAGGACCTTCCCGTCTACTACGATATATTTATATTGACTTCGTCAATCTCAAGATTTACCAGCTCAGTGTGCATATAGAAAGAGAGTGTGCGTACGTGCGTTCTCAATGATTGTATATGTGTATGTAAACGTTTACATTTGTAGGCACGCACACCTACCATTCTTTTTTTATTTTATCTTCAAATTTGAATCTAGTATGTCTTTTGAATTGAAAGTTCGAATTTTGTTGCAATAGGTACTTTTGAACAAGACCAATTTTAAACACATTTTAACTACACTTTAATTTTACCAAGTGCGATCTTAAAGCTTGGTAGTCATAATATTAAGTTTTTGCGAAATTTCATCAACTTTTACCAAGTTTCATTTGCTTTTATGGTATTGGGTTTAGGGGTTAGGACTTAGGGCTTATGGTTTAAGCTTTAGTTTTTAAACTTGGTGAATTTATCATTTTCATTTGTATCAAGTCAAAGTTGAAACTTGATGAAGTTTTTAAAACTTTGTCAAAAATGTATTCAAAGTTGGTCTTGTTTCAAAGCACTCATCACAAAAAAAAAAATCCAAATATGCAAACGTAATATAAAGTAGACTTTGTTTACAAAAGATATAATAGATTCAAATTTAAAAGTAAAAAAAAACAAAAGCATGGGAGGGGAGGGTGAGTGCGGCATGCACTCTCTCTCTCTCTCTCAAAAGATGTATCTGTGGACCCTCTTTACTGCAACTAAATCCTAAACACATGCAGGGAATAGTCCACTTTGCCAATATGGACACAAACGGGCAGCCACAAATATCCGTGCCTCCGGATGTGTGTGCTACAAGTCGCCTCTCACGTTTGCAGTGTGTTTTAGAGCATCTACAACCGAACCTCTCAAACCAGCCTCATACGCTCGGACGGCTGCCTGGTCATGATTTTTTGACCTGCGGAGCGCGTCCCCGGGCGTTTAAAGGGTCGGATTTGCCATATGTGGCCGTTGATGCTCTTACAAAGGAAAAACAATAATTCTTGTGGATTCCCAACTCGCAATGTAACATAAACTGAGATCACAACCTACACACAAGTAGCAGGGGCGACAGAAATTTACATCAAACAACTACGGAAAAAAGGGATGAATGAAAAAACAAAGTGAAAGGAAATATTGGTTTTTTGCTAGAAAGAAAATATTGCGAGTAAAGAAAGTCTTATCATGAAATACCTTCACCAGAAGAAACATTGTTGTGCGAACCAATCTGTGTTTGGGATGGTTAGGTGGACATTAGTATCCCAGCCCATCAGAATTTCAGTGCGAGGAGACGTTTTCGTCGACTACGAGGCGTCTACGGTGACAGTCTCTCGAAGGTGCTCATAGGGTAGGGTGTGCGTGTGTGCGTTCATAGGGATGAGTGTATGCGCGTTTACATGAGCGCTTGCATCTGTACTGCGTTAAAAAATTATTGGTGCCCAAATCACCATTCCGTTTTCCTAATGGTGATTTTCCTCTAATTTCACACATATTGGAAGCAAAGTACTAGCATTGCAGTAGCAGACACTCGTGATGCGGAGAGGTTCGCGTCGCTACAATAGTCTTTCAGCCGTTTGTGATTGCACGCTCCCACCACACGCTCATAGTTTTGATGACTCGCCGTACGCGTATTTATGTCGATGCAATAACATTATTGCTTGGCTTACAAATCGGTCGGTTTCAACTTTGATTTGATGTGGCCACAATGACCTTGACGTGCCGAGCTTCCACGATTTGACTGCATTTGAGCACGTTTGGCTGCCTAGAGGGCACGGCGTCCCCAGTCACAGGCCCAGGTCACGAGTAAGCTAGGACTACTGAAATCGATGTAAACAGAGGTAGCTATGAATGAGTATATGGCCGTGGTTCAATGTTGTCGGATGTACATATATCTTTTATCTTATCGAAATAGGCTTTTGCACCGTTATATTAATATATCAACCACCTGATACAATTATGAGTTCATTGCTAAGGCAAATAGCACAATCACGCCCGAAAGAAAAATAAGAGAAACAATGCCAACAACGTCAGATCGACGAAAGCGGCGGTATCCTGCAACCGCTGCGCCCTCCGAAGAATTCACCGCGCTCCTACGAATTGCCGCGCATCAAGCAACACTTTCAAGAAGGATTACGACGACGACGATGACACTGCTGCCCGAACGGATCCTAGGATTTCTCCCGGTACACGGAGGGGAGTGGGGGAGAGATACACCCGACGCCCTTCAAGGAGGATTGGTGGCGCTCATAGGCGTCACTGCTTCGGTGCCGGCAAGACCCAACAATGATTTCTCGCTACCCCTCGCACCCACAACCCAAGACCAACCATCAGCTCTATATTTACAAACTATTCCCGCTAACCTATTTCTCACAACATGCATGCATGCATGTTATCTCAGCAGAGCCATGTATAGAAAAATGTTCATCTTAACATGAATCATGCATAAGAAAAAAAAAACACCTTAACGTGCAAACATGCATGGAAATTTCCATTCTACTATGCCATTTATATTTAATAAATATTTTGCAAATGTAAAATAATCAAACACAATAGATCATTTTTAGTTCTCATTTATTACTCTAAGTATTCATGTTCCATATAATCAAGTATCATGAAGATCTTCTATATCAAAATAGTTAGTCTTATCTAATCTATATTCTCAACACGTAATCGTGCCACCTTACCATGCACCATGCATGGGAAAAGGAGACAAACACAATAAATTCTATGTACTTTAGTTTCAGTTCTCATATTATAATCAGATCTTATTAAATATAATGCTAATATTCTCGCAACAGCGTGAGAGGTATCATCAAGTATACTGCAAGGTATCATCAAGTATACCTGAGAGTGATCCGATTTGTTTTTGACAAAGGAAGGATTTTATTGACTCAAAATGAAGCATCAACAGGATACAAACACAATGAGCACACACCCCATCTACGCATAGTGAGGATGCACACACAAAGTCATATAAGACTAAAGTTATGCATAGCCGAGGAAAAAATGAAAACAATATGGATGGTTTAATCGTCAGATTTAGTAGCTTAATCCACTAGTATCTGTCTAATCTACGCATGAGAATCCTCTACCATGCAATATGCATTAGTGCATTCTAAGTGAGTTTTAAATCACACTGTATCTAAATGCGACGTGCACAAGTTTTCATATTAAGTTTTTTTTTGCTTATGTAGAAAATTTTCATATAGTTTAAATCGTAAAAGACTAAATTAGTATTGTACATAATAAATTAAAACTATATATCAAATTATGTGGCAAAGCACTGGTATTATATAGTATGTATAATCTTTGGTTTCTATCAATGAAAATCAGCCAGACCCTTGTGCGTCAGGAAAAAAATGGAATATATGGTTCATTTTCCAGTTCAAAAAATATGGCCTACAAATAAAATGAAAATATATGAAGTATATTGCCAGGTGATAGGATGCTAAAGCGCCGTATAACTTCTTCAATTGTCTATTGCCAAATAAAGGAAACCAAATGGTTATCATTAAGGGTAATGGCAAGATGGATGACCAAATCACCCATAAATGTTTGGGGAAGTCCTGACGTCCACCACATCGGACTACGAAACTCGGGCCCATCCAAAAGCCCCACCCGAAGCCCATGTTTCTCACTGGTCCGTCCATCCTCCTGTGCTATATATCCATACTAACGGACTCCGCCACCGCCTTTTGTACCACCTCGGACATCACCCAAGCCTTTTTCAGACCTCCGCCGCCCCGGCTAGGTGCATGCTTGGTTTTTCCTACATCGTCGTTCCACCCCGGAACTAGCTGCAACCCAGGTATCCTTCGCCCCTGCCGACGGCGTCCATGGCGGGCACCACGCCCGACAAGTGTTCAATCAAATGTCATTGCCAAATTTTGATGTTCTTGTTGTTTACTTTGAAGCAAACACGATTGATTCGAATGGGGAGTGCTTCTATGTCGAGTTCATGGATTAGTATTTGTCGGTTAAGCATGAAGGTGATGTTGAAATGGCGATGATTCGGGTGATTCTTGAAGACGTAGAGTGTGCAGAGGAGCATCTTCTCAATTACAATGGTTCAACAAAGGAACATCGAGTGTTGAAGTGACAAAGGGGACATTCCCATATGATATCATACGACGACTGCTTTGCCCCCGATGCACTATTCGAACCCTATTTCCGCCGCCGATTTTGGATGTGGTGACGCGTGTTCGAACGAATCTAAAACGTTCCAGGGCCAATGATGATTACTTCAAGTTGAAGAGGGATGACATTGGAAACATTTGGTTCTTTGATTATCAGGAGTGCATGGCTGTTGTGACGATGCTTGCATATGGTACATCTCCACATTCGTTAGACGAATACCTCTGAATGGAAATCTTGCGATGTTTGAGGATTTCGTCCAAATGCATCAACATATTCGCCATCGAGGAACTCATGAGCAGCTTAAGAACGACCTGGTTAAGCATTTGTGGGTGTTTGAAGGAGATAACTACAACTTATGCTCGAATAAGATGAATTCAAATTTGAACTATTTTATTTCAAAACTTTGTTTGGATTATAATATTCACATTTGAATTATTATTGCATTGGAATATTTTCTTTCAATGTTGAAGAATTGTGCTATATATCTTTTATTATTTTTCAGTGTTCCGGGCATAGAGAATTTTTTTGGTGGACATATTTGCTTTCATGCCTACCGTTGGATGGCCGGCACCTCGCCCGCTGTCCGTGGATACGTCCGGACATGTCTACAGACATTTGGTGCCGTCCAACTGATGATCCACGTTGGAGCTGCCCTAAGTACATGTCTTGTATGTATGGCCACAAGGACAAGGAGCCCTATATATATATCAAGTGGATTATGCGTTAGCTACCTCCTTGTTGAAATACATACATGTCCCAATCCCCAGTAACCTCCTCCAGATTTTCACTGCGAGCCAACCACCACCTCTGTAAATCCTGTTCGTAATTTTCTTCCATAGATAGAGAAGATGAATTATCCTTTTGATGCCGATGGTAGATTCCTTGGTGGCGGGCCGGCAAATTAAAGGTTGTGCTGGAACACACGCACAAGACTTTCGCAGTTACACTCTAATTACTAGACTAAGTATAGTTCTCTTGGTAGAACGTCTCTGCACTACTCCTGTTGACACTATAATTGCATCGGCAGGCCGTGTTTCCTTAGGCATCGTCGCGTCGATTATTCTGCGCCTATTGGCCCTACGAATGACTTACCCCGTCACCTCACCGTCAAACAGACATCGGTGAGGATTTCGTGCATCTCAGTCCAGTTTTACTAAGCACCGAGAAAACCAAGCAGGCACTACACTAGCTAGAAAGTGATGGGCCTAATTGGATGTACTTTGCTTTGTAGTAAATGATGGTGACAAGTGTGCCAAGAATCATTTCGTGCATCGGTGAGGACGCCTAAGAAGTGGCATGAGAAGTTCGAAAAAACATTAACTGCTGCCGGCTTTGTAGTAAATGATGGTGACAAGTGTGTGTACTATCGCCATGGTAGGGGCGAAGGAGTTATTCTTTGTCTGTATGTAGATGACATACTGATCTTTGGAACCAAATTTGATCTAATCTAGGAGGTTAAGGATTTCCTATCTCGCTATTTTGAGATGAAGGATCTAGAAGTAGCTGATGTTATCTTGAACATCAAGCTGTTGAGAGATGAGAATGGTGGGATCACACTGCTTCAGTCTCACTATGTGGAAAAGGTCTTGAGTCGTTTTGGGTATAGCGACTGCACGCCTTCTCCAACTCCATATGATGCTAATGTGTTGCTTCGAAAGAATCGACGGATTGCAAGAGATCAACTGAGGTATTCTCAGATTATTAGCTTGCTTATGTATTTGGCGAGTGCCACGAGGCCTGACATCTCTTTTGCCGTGAGTAAACTGAGTCGCTTTGTGTCTAAACCGGGAGATGATCATTGGTGTGCGCTTGAGAGAGTTATGCGCTATTTGAAAGGCACCGCGAGCTATGGGATTCACTACACCGGGTATCCAAGGGTATTGGAGGGTTATAGTGACTCAAACTGGATATCTGATGCTGATAAGATTAAGGCCACAAGTGGTTATATTTTTACACTTGGTGGTGGCGATGTTTCTTGGTAGTCTTGCAAGCAGTCCATCTTAACGAGGCCAACTATAGAAGCAGAACTCACAGCATTAGACCCTGCCACTGTTGAAGCAGAGTGGCTTCGTGAGCTATTGATGGACTTACCTATGGTTGAAAAACCAATACCCCCTATCCTGATGAACTGTGATAATCAAAATTTTAGTAGCATCCGGACAAAGAAAGTTCTAATGTGGATGTTCGGACTCCCGCAAAGCACCACTTTGTTTGGTTCCAGCGTGCAGGAAAATGGACATCCGGACATGTCGACGAACGAATGAAGGATCACGTTGGATGGCAAACTGTGTTCAAAGAACATGATCTGGACGTTTGAAGGAGGTTTGAGGGTTTGAGGATGCCCTTAGCTACCTCGTTGTTGAAATACACACGCACGCAGCTCAAAAGAAAACACACACACACACACACACACACACACACACACACACACACACACACACACACACAAACACACACACATGTGTGTGTGTTCTTATTGCATTAGAGCATCTATAACTAGGCGCCTAAATCTGGGACGGATATGGGTTGTCAGGTGCGAACGGGCACGTCTGCCACGTCAGACCGACATTGGGATCCCACAGGAAAACACCCGGAACCTGATAATCCAACGGGCATCTTCTTTGATGGGGTGTGAACTCCGCGTGCAGCCGCTCTGGCTCGCCGCCCGAGGGCCAAAGTCTGGCTATTTAAGCCAGACGACGTCCCCTATCCTAGCCACATCCGCTTCCTCCATTTCTGCACCGCCAGCCCGAGCCCAACCACCTCTCTCCTTCTCCGCCTCCCACTTCCCTCGCCATCCGCCTCCATCATGGCCCGCAGAAGAAGACCAGTTATGCTATGTTAATGTTGGGGCACCATTTCTAGATGTTGGAGGAGATCCAGGTGAGGCGCGCCACCCACATCACAGCTGGACTACCCCTGGACTCGTTGGAGCCGGATCCGAAGGAGGACGAGGCAGCGGATCTGGAGGAGGAGGCAGCGGATCCGGAGGAGGAGCCAGCACCGGTTACGGGTTTCTCCATGGAGGACGCCATGACAGAGTTCGAGGTCGCCCAAGCGGCGGAGATGACGGAGCAACAGGCCATCCTAGAGTCCATCCAGGATGAGGCGTACGTGGAGGTCAACCAGCGCTTCATCCGGCAAGAATGGGCGGAGATCGACACCCTTTTTGATGAGCTCGATGTGGAGGAGGAAGCGGAGGCCGAGGCGGATGCGGAGGACGAGCCAGAGTTGCCTCTGCCGCCCATGTATGTACCCGCAACCTGGCACGGAGATCGTGAGTATCTCTAACGACAATGAGTAGTGTAGTGTAGGTTTAGTCGATCTACGTAGTACGCAGATGTTTCTTTTGCATGCTTTGTATAGATTTAAGGTTTCAACTATGAAGTGTTCGGATGCAGAGAAGAAAATTTGATGAGTGCCTGGTCAGAGCCTGTGTCCGGGAGTTTGAGGGGTCAAATTTGCCTATCGCGGCTGTAGGTACTCTTTTGAGGGGTCTGTTTGGCGGCGAGCTTCGGAGTGCCTGAGTTGGAGGTTGGGATCGGGAGAAATCTCTGTTGGCTTGGCCGACATCGACGCGGTGGCGCTTGTGGGTGCCGCCAGACCTTCCTGGAGGGCGTCGGAGCTACCCTTCCTCTCTCCTTACCGTGTACCGGGGGAAACCCTTGGCAGCAGCGTCGTCTTCGTCGCGTCCCTTCTTGGAGGTGTTGATTGGTACCGGTGCTTCGGAGGCTCGGAGTCTGGTGGGAGATCTCCGGTGGGTGCAGCGGCCACGAGGCTTCTTCGTCTCTTTGTCGATTCGCCGTTGTCGGCGTTTGTTTCTCTTGTATTTTCTCTTTCTTTTCTTTTGGGCGTGACTATGCTGCTTCCGCCCCAGCACCTATCGTTGGATGTTTCGGTTGGTTGCTTTGTATACAAAGCGGGGGGAAACCTTTTTCGGGAGGTACTCTTTTGAACCTACTTGTCATGTCCTAATCCCCACTAACCTCCTCATGATTTTCACTGCGAGCCAACCATCAGTAAATCCAGTTCGTAATTTTCTTCCATAGATAGAGAGGATGCATTATCCTTTTGATGCAGATGGTAGATTCCTTTGTGGGGGGCAAATTAAAGGAGGTGCTGGAACACACGTACAAGACTTTCGCAGTTACACTCTAATTACTAGACTAAGTATAGTTCTCTTGGTAGAACGTCTCTTCACTACTGGCCGTGACACTATAATTGCACGCAGTGATGCTCGCCGTGTTTCCTTAGGCGCTGTCGACGTCGATTATTGTGTGCCTATTGGCCCTACAAATGACGTACCCCGTCACCTCACCGTCAAACAGACATCGGTGAGGATTTCGTGCATCTCAGTCCAGTTTTACTAACCAGCGAGAAAACCAAGCAGGCACTACACTAGCTAGAAAGTGATGGGCCTAATTGTATGTTGGTGCAGTACAGTAGTGTCCGAATAGTACTTTGCTGTTGCGTCTGCTGCAAGGACAGATCTATAGAACATATGCCCTGGATTCTTGGTACATTGCATATGCATATATAGCGGCTCCATCTTCCTCCCCGGACGACAGGTTGGCCTCTGAGCTTCTTGGTCTCCATAGCTCAAGTAAACCTTTAAAAGCCTTTTAGTTGGAAGTTTCTCCTCCACTCATGCTAGCTAGCTAGCTTAAATATCTCTTACTTCCTTAGTTTGTTCTAGCTTTCGATCTAGTATGTTCTTTGTCATCTTCGTTGAGAAAATATGCCATGAAGTTTCTTAATTAGCACCAGTGCAACAGAGCAAAGAGATTTAAGCTTGCATGGACTAAATTAGCTATTATAAATACAAGAAATGAATCTATAGCTCCATTGATTTGTTTATTTTTGCATCCTTGCTTGCTCTAACTTCACCTCGTTTGCATGCATATGAAGGAAAGAAATAGTGTGGTAATGGCGCTGTCAGTAGTTCGTCCGAGCCAGGAAGAGCCCACCCTACCGCCGGCGGGGAAGCAATTCAGCAACCAGCTCGCTGCCGCTGTGAGGAGCACCAACTGGAGCTACGCCATATTCTGGTCCATTTCAACCAGCCGTCCAGGGTAATAATAATTTATACACGAAGGGTACATCCGATTGATGGCCACTCCAACTAGCTGTAATACTTTTCAATTTGTCAGAAGCAAGCCGTTTTCTTTCCTCTTACGATTTTGTTCCGTAGGGTTCTGACGTGGAAGGACGGGTTCTACAACGGCGAGATAAAGACGAGGAAGGTCACCAGCTCAGCGGATCTCAGCGCCGACCAGCTCGTCCTGCAGAGGAGCGAGCAGCTGCGGGAGCTCTACGAGTCCCTCCTCTCCGGCCAGTGCGACCACCGGGCGAGGCGCCCCGCCGCCGCGCTGTCGCCGGAGGACCTCGGGGACGCCGAATGGTACTACACCGTCTGCATGAGCTACGCCTTCCGGCCTGGCCAAGGGTATGTGCTCCACAAGGGCAGCTTTTAACTTGTCTTGATAACATCCAGTAACTAATTTGCTGGAGACTGAAGTGTTTTGCTACTTGGCTGCACCGTCGACAGGTTGCCAGGTAGAAGCTTCGCGAGCAACGAGCATGTTTGGCTCTGCAATGCTCAGTGCGCGGACACCAAGACCTTCCAACGCGCGCTCTTAGCAAAGGTACCTACGTGTAATTGAGCTGTCAGCTCACTCTCTAATCTGACTAATCTGCACTATATATTATATACTCCTATATATATGTGGCTATTGTTAACTAATATCATGATGTCCACCATGTATGGCGCCCATGCTACCTCTGCCGGTTGAACCAGACGGCGTCTATCCAGGTTAGCGCACGCCATGCACTGTATCACCATACTGTTCATATCAGATTTCTGAACCCAACTGCACGTGTCTTGGGTCACATTTTTTCAGACAGTCGCCTGCATTCCATTGATGGGTGGTGTGCTTGAGCTCGGGACAACAAATACTGTGAGTTTTCGTCCCGTCAAGCACATGACGTTCTCCTTTTAACATATTTCCATATAGTCTACTTATACAAACTATGTGTGGTTCTCTCCTCTCGGCACGAGCTAAGACAAACAAACTACCCCCAAAAATAACCCGGCCGTACTACATACAGTCTCTTGGTTAAAAAATGCAAAAGGTGCGACTAGCTCTCATAGACTTAACCAAGTCTTAGTCAAGTGACATAACATATAAAAAAGAAAAGAAAAATTTACACATATCTCAATGTAAGTCTCATGAATATAGAATCGACTAAGACATACAAGTCCCAGTCGACTGAGATTCAGTAAGACTGAATGCAAAGTGTGTTACATATATGTACTATCTATTTTGTTTGAATGCTTCATCTTTCCATATATGGCTAGACAACAAAGACAAATACTCACATGCACGTGTAGATCTAAAGAGTGCAAATAATAGATGCACTAGTATTTCCAGATCCACACATATGTCTTTTTGTGTAGCTCACATGCATACTACAATATCTCTTAATCAAACGATACATATATGTACAAGAGATCTATATCTACATGTACATTTTTTTTCATAATTCTTTTGAAACATGTAACTATTATTTTGATTTTCCAAAGTTTCAGGCTGAGTAGAGTCTCATGCTCTAAATGATGCACTCAAATTGACATGTTAATTGTTGTACAAGTTGACATGTCAATTGCGAACAACATGTCAATTCTCAATTGTAGGATTCAGCAATGGCTGTGACAAAGGGTGCATACACGTCGTCCCTTACAGGGGGCAAATCTCATGCGCAACATTGGTTGAGTTAAACCCATTAGTATATCGCAAGTACTATTACACAGGCAACTAGAATTTTCAATTGTGTCAGTTGGTTCAGGTGAGAGCAACGTGTAGTCCTGAGTCCCGAGACGGCGATATCGCAGCAACCGCAAACGAGGTAGCGGCGTCGTAGGTGGATGGAGTCAAAGGTTGATGGTTTTGGGTGGGGTTTGCAGGCTCCTTGGTGAAATTGCGGTGCCTTTGGAGGTTGAGAGGGATGACCGAAGGCGGCATCAACACCACAGAGGTGGTGTAGAGGGAAGGGCAAGGCGGTAGCGTCATTGTCCACGGGGAGGGGGCATGTGGTCTAGTCGGTGGTACGTGGGCTGGGACGGAGGCAATGGAGGTAGAAGGGGTCTTGGGGAAGAAGGGGTTCGTGGGGAAGATAAATAGTGTGTTCGTGCCAGGGAGGGTAGCCGTTGGATGTGGATCCAACGGTCTAAACATAATCGATTGAAACTGTTTTTTTATTCGCTCCTGTTTACTTTCCGTCCCTTAGTTTTTGCCGACATCTTATTGTTTATCATCACAATGTGTCTTTAAAATGAACCAAATGCTCCTATTAATTGTCTAGCTTTGCCATTTTTTCGAAAGAGAGGTTAAAAACCCCAGCCTTCACATTATTGCGAAGCACATAACCATCTTTATTAATAGAGTTGAATATGTCCACGGGACCCTCATGAGGTCATGTGAAGACTAAAGACCAAATCGATCCATGAGTTTTTCCGGTTGTTCACCAAACGAAATGATAGTCATGCATGGCACGAGACAACTCTCTCTAAGGAACTCGGATAACTTCAGGAGAAGGGGTGCCTCCTATGCCTTTTCTAGGCCTAAAACACGTTCATGCCTCTCCTCTCTAAAGTCTGACCTTATTGAAAAGTAGTATACTTTCTTTCGTGGTGTTCACTCCTTTGAATAAGTTAAAATAAAACAAAGTGCTATCAATCGATTTGCTAGGTTTTGGAGGACAGGGACATGGTGAACCGGATCAACACATCTTTCTGGGACCTAAAGTTCCCAACATCGGAGGAGCCAAACTCCAGCCCATCAGCAGATGATACTGGGGATGCCGACATCGTGTTCGAAGACCTCAACCATGAAAGCATAGCCGCCATAATACCCGGGGAACTCGAGCTAGGGGAGGTCGAGTGCCTATCCGACGGCAACCTCGAGCGGATCATGAAGGAGATCAATGGGTTCTACGGCCTCTGCGACGAGCTGGACGTGGGGGCTCTCGAGGAAAATTGGATCATGGGCGGGTCTTTGGAGGTCATGTCTGCGTCGGAAGTGTCGATGGCGCCTGCCGCCACCGACGGGATCACTGATGGTGCTGTCACTTTTAGCTCCGTTGAACCCTCTCGCTCATCATGCTTTACGGCTTGGAAGAGATCGTTGGACTCAACAGAAGACGTGGATACGTCCGTCGCCGGGGAGTCGCAGAAGTTGCTGAAGAAAGTTTTGGCCGGTGGCGCATGGGCAAATAATGGTGGTGACGGCACCGCGAGAGCTCAGGAAAGTACCAACACAAAAAACCATGTCATTTCGGAGAGGAGACGCCGGGAGAAGCTCAATGAGATGTTTCTGATTCTCAAGTCGTTGGTTCCGTCCATTCACAAGGTAACACGTGCACACCATCAAAAAGTACTCCCTCTGTAAAGAAATATAAGAACATTTAGATCACTACTTTTTTTCTCCATGAAGGGAGTAGAAAAAAGAAGTCCTAGACAGGTTTCATACCTTTTTTTTTCTTTATGAATTGTGATTGCAGGTGGACAAGGCATCCATCCTAGCTGAAACGATAGCCTACCTCAGAGAGCTGGAGCAGAAGGTGGAGGAGCTAGAATCCAACAGGGCGGCCGCAACAGCCGTCCGAAAACTCCATGACGTCAGCGGGAAGAAGGTGTTAGCTGGTTCCAAGAGAAAGGCGTCGGAGCTCGGCGGGGATGACGCGGACAGGGTGCTCTCCAAGGAGGACGTCCCGAGCAACGTCGTCAACGTCACCGTGACGGAAAAAGAGGTGCTCCTGGAGGTGCAATGCCGGTGGAAGGAGCTGCTCATGACACAAGTGTTCGACGCCATCAAGAGCCTCCGCCTGGGCGTGCTCTCCGTGCGCGCGTCCACGCCCGACGGCCTCCTCGCTCTTAAGATACGAGCTCAGGTCTGGTATTAAGCTCGTTCTGGCAACAGAGAAGCAGCATCAACGGCCAATATTGATTTTACTGTTGTGCTTTGGTGAATTATTGCAGTTTGCCGGCCCTGCCGCCGTGGAGCCCGGGATGATCAGCGAAGCGCTCCAGAGAGCCATACGCAGGCGCTGAAAGGAAACGCTGCTGAAAGCGTGACACTGGCGCTGTAGATTCGTAAATCTGGTGGCTATGTTCTTCAGACATGACAATTATTTATTTCGTCCCGTTGTGCAGTGATGCGGACGTGCCGAAAAGATTTCCGATTATTGTGTCCACTTGACGTCGTGTGAACCCCAGAGCTGGACGGTGCACGATGCGCGTCACGAGCGCACGCGCGCGCGCGCGGTGCAACCACCAGTCTCGCCCATGCCGGCCGTTCAACCGTGTATGGCGCGGGCTGCGCCTCGCGTGGCGTCGCATCCGCATTGGTGGCAAGTCTCGAGACGCGACGGGGCGCGACCGCGAGCGCCCGGTCGGCCCCGCTTGCTCGCTCGGCTGCGCGACAGCGCGCGTGCGCCAGCGACGCCGACCGGGCCGGCTCGTGTGCTCGCACACGTCGCAGGCTCCTGGCCATACAGAGCGCACCCCTGCGCGTCAGGTAACCCTTTTTGTCCGTACCGTTCCGCCCGGATGCGGACGTGGCGTGGCGTGGGAGTCGACCTGGCTGGACGAGCCGGGCCCCGGTGGGGCGCGGTTGTCGCACCGCACGAGCATGGAGCCCCACGCGCGGCGCCCCACTCGCTCGGGCACGGCGTCCCCTGGCGCGCCCAACACCTGCTCGTCACCGCGGCTGGCTGGCTCTTGCCGCGCTTCTTTCTTTTTTTTTTGCATGGTAATATGTGTCTCATTCATATCATAAAGAACAAAGTACAAGTCACGTAAAAACCGACATGACAAAACAGAAAAGATAACAGAACATCTCTGAGCTTGACACCAACGCCCGTCACCTGCCTCCGACACCACCACAGCAGCCACCGAAAAAAAGAATGACGAATCACCTCCTGACCCGAGCTCGACGCGGCTCCATCGCTGATATGCAGCTTTACTCCAAGGTGGCTCACCAAAAGTAAAACCCTTACCGTTGAACGAATCAGACCGGGGCAACACTCCGGACACGCCATCGAACTCCAGATCTAGCAACCCACCACGAGTAAAACGGCGAAGGAGGAAACCATATCTGCCATCCACCAACCACGAGCCCAGCACATGCTCCGTCTTCCAGATGTCGTCGATGCAGACCACAATCTGCATCCGCTCCTGGACTACCTCCCAAGCTCCGCGCCGACGCTGGAGAACGCCGTCGCAACGGCGGAGCCCGAGGACACAGGTCCACCACGAGGATGCCGCCGCCGCCACGCCATCCTTGCTTGAACAGACTGGTTTTCAAATCCATCCCCAACCATAGGACCGATGGCCTCGTCAGGAAAGGATCCGAAGAATCTTTATTCAGCGTTGTCATCGTCGCCGCCAAAACAAAGACGATGAACAACTTAGAAACCTAAACTACGAGAGAGTAAAAACGATTCACACGCGTGGATCCGGTGACCCCCTCACCACCGACGATCGAGGCCGTCGGTGGAGGGGAGCCGCCGGAGAGCGGCGTTGGAAGATCGGCCTCCCCTGGCGGCGGCTAGGGTTCCAGCCGCCAGGGACCAGAGGAAAACAGGGACGAAAGGAAAAACGATCTGGCGTCCCTCCCGCGCTTCTTTCCGGCGGGTTGAATCAAGCCGCTGGGCGATTGCTTTCGTCGTTTGTACGTACCTGTGCGGACTGCGGAGATACTATGGTTTTGTGACGCGTACGTTTAGTTTGCCGAATAGCAGTCCGAGTGAAGGACACACCTGCTATTTTCGACAGTGGGTGGCTCATGCGAGAAGTTTCAACGTCTCATGCTCCCACCCTACAAAAAAAAAAACCGTCTCATGCTCCCAATTTTCTTTTCCGAGGGAAGCAATAGGATACTTTTGTGCATTCTTATTGATTTCAAATAAGGTTTTTTTATACCACCAGTTGTATCTCACTACTCGGTGTGCCGCTAGGAGTTTCAACTACTTAAAAATGTCATCTCTCCGTTAGGTGCTTGCTAAAAAATGCCACTAGACACATTATTGTCACCTCAAAGCCCGTTTAACATGTTATATGATACTCATGGACTCACATGTCAGCTTTTTCTCTATCTCACTACGGTAAAGTGTGAGTCGCATTCGATATCTAACAACGTTCTTATTTTCCTCTAAAATTATTCACTTACTTAATCCTGAAAAGTAGGGCGCACACACATCATTGTGGGATAGAGAGAGCTGGCATCTAGGTATAGAGATATTTGGCCATATAGCATGGTCAACGGATTTGACATGACAGTAATGGTGTCTAATGGTTAATTTTAGCAAACGTATCACGTAACAATGGCATTTTTTAGCAAACATCTCAGAAAACGATGACATTTTTGAACAGTTGTAACTACTAATGGCAAAACTGAGTAGTGAGACACAACCAGTGATATAAATGGTAAAATCCTTCAAATAAATGATGCAGGGCATTTCTTTCTTGCGCGAAAGTACATGGCATGTTTTTCAAGCGAGAAAACAAATACTACAACAACAACAACAACAACTAGTCCCAAGTGGCCCTTTATCTGAAACCGTTGGTCCAATCCTTCGTATGACAACTCAGACCAAATGCACCCATACACCACTCTAAGCAGCTGTCGGAATTCCGTTCCATAAGAACACTTGCCAATCACCTAACTAAGTTTAGGCTCTGGGTTTTCTGTCGGTGAAATATATCGATAGGGGGGTTGCTCAAACGAGCACTTGTCAGTTCAAAAGCAACAAGACTCCCTTCGCTCGTAGGCACTGAACCACTAGGGTTTCCTCTGCCTCCCGCTGACGCTGACGCATGTCTGTCTCGTCTCCTGTGGCCTTAGGGTCATGGAGGCACGGTGGATCCCAACCATTTCCAATGGGAGGGCTTCGTTTTTTTGTTTTTTTTTAGTTTAGTTGGGGTTTGTGTCCTACTAAGAGAGACGAGGCGGTGATGGCTCTCTGAAGATGAAGATGGAATAAGGTTCGCCCCGCCTAGCCCCATCCCGGTGGTGCTTCTAGCGTCATCGGAGGGCGTGTCTCCGGCGGATCTCACGGGATTCAATCGACGTTTGTCTTCGATGGATCCACGTGGATCTGGTCTTGTCTCGTGTGTGTTTCGTGTGACTACATGTTGGATTCGTTCAATCTACGCTTCTCTTCATCGGCAACTGTTGTTTTTAGGTTGTGTTGGTCTTGTAGGGCCTTAGCACGAGGACTTCTCGATTATCTACTACAACAAGGTTTGTTTGGCTCTTGTGAGGGAGGGGCGATGATGGTGGCACTCCTCTGGCTTGCTCCAGTGGTTGTAATCGTCGCTGGGTGTCTACGGACCGAGATGTAATTTTCACTTCTGGCTTCTTTGTATTACTTTGACAGTCGATGAATAGATCAAAAGTTTTTCCTGCAAAAAAATTATCAAAAGCAACCAACCGTTGCAGGTTGGGGTGAGGTGGCTATTTATAAGTGGAGCAATTACGAGGTGTGAAATGACCAATAGGGGCTTGCACCACTCAATGGTCAACCGACACGTGTCCCAATGGTCTGGGTTCAAACTCAAGCGACAACTTTACTTGGGGAACAAGTAAACTGACTCAACTACTTGTGATATTCTCTCGCGGTCTAGAAGAACTAGTCTATGACTTTTAAGGAAAACGTGACGCACGATGAGATTTATCTCAACTTCACTGGGAGATGGATTAATGACTGAGCATTCAAAAAAGACCTAAATCTCGACTAACATGAACCCCCTTAATAGTATGGTTTGCCTCGTGACTCGAAGATAGAAAATGAAACTAGAAAAAGAACTACTTCTTCTTCACGTCTTCATTTCTCTCGCAGTAGTCAATTGTTCCTCAAACAGCATACCAAACCTATTGCTCTCAACAACAATTTTTAGGGTCATCTCTTACACACAATCTCCTTGATAGCATACTCCTCAATAGCTCAGCAATCTACTCTGCAGTGCAGATAATGTCCGTGTAAGTTTTAGCAAACTTCTCAATAACTCCAGGGATCATATTACTTTGTGTGCACTAGCAAACACATTAGTACCTTAGCTATTTTCTCCAACAATCTGCAAAACACTCAAGAGGCACTAGATTGCACCTAGAAATTCACATATACTTCTTCCTCTTTCATTCTTCTTTTCTGCTACTTTATGAAGTCAACCATCTATAGATAATACCAAAATCATGATAACAATACTATAAAGTACTCCCTCCGTCCCAAAATAACTGTCTTAACTTTGTACTAAGGTTGAGACACTTATTTTGGGACGGAGGGAGTAATTATTAATCACGTATCAAAAGATCCACCACAAGAATTACATGACGATAAAAATCATATATGTGGTCTATTAAACTAAGGCATGGTGAGAGATACGCTAGATAGGTAATACTACAAACCCATGGTCAAGGAGGTGAATTCCCCTCTAGTAGTGTACCATAGAGGGGTTGATTGCTCCCTTGGCATGGCTCCACTTTGAATCATTAATATTACAATGAAGAGCAGCGGAAAAAAATTGTCAAAGTTTAGGGTTCTAGAGTTACATAGATGTACCATAACACCAAACTCCCACATGTGCGGGTGCCCATTCGACACACGTCTAGAACCGACCAGGATGAGGGTGTAGTTGACCTCATTACTAAAGACGCATGCGTGTCTACAAATGTTGGCGGCAAAATTTAAACTTTCATGGTGGGGGATTGAATTGCATGCACTAATCTAAGTTTGAATTGAAGTGGGCGGATGAAGCAGGGGCGTTGCGCAATTATTTATTGTGTACATTGGGTTTGAAGTTATAATCTTTTGGTTGCAAGTTGTACAAACATAACTTTTATGGAGTAAGAATGTCAGGAGTATAATGCCCGACTCTTTTTTTTTTACTTTCAGTTTGGACTTTTGGGTGAATTGGTTAGTGTATGCAATTCTACATAATATCAGAGCCAAAGAGCCTTGAATTTAAAGCTAGGTTGGCGCACTTTGAGTTAAAAAACAGTAACCCATTTTTGGTCCACTTTTAGGCATAAGAGCTGACACATGATGATGAGTGTTACATATAAGTGTATTGTCCATAGTTTTTATTCAGTGCAACTTACTACCAAGGGGTTCTATGCGCAAAACCTATTGAATGCAATAAATAACTGTGACATGCCCTCGGTTCCACAGAATACCTTATTCATTTTATATATGAGATTACACTTTCATATATGGGGTACATGACATTTTGCATCACTTGCACCACAAATTATGAACTAATTAATTCAAAGTATCCTCTCAAAATCTAGCAAATACAAAATATGTCGCCTTACATGATATGAAATGTTAGAAATCTATAATGGGTACCAGAAAGCAGGAAGAGGGAAAAGGCAATCACAAACCAATTAAACAGTTGAACTTGGACTGATACAGATGACAAGGTCACGGACATTATGCTGGGCTCAAGTACTGATGAGGTAGGGAGGGAATTTCGCAACTTAGCTGCTGAGTATTAGAGCAAGTATGACGATGGGCTTATAGCCCGCTCAGGTGGCACTTTTACCTATGTGAAGGAGAGACATAGAAAAATGGTGGGAATGGACTCTCATGGGAAGATATCAGGTGCACCGGGGACGATTAACCACACATTTTCAGTTACTCGTCACTAACAATATAATACTAAAAAACTCCAGCGTTCATCTCTGAGAAAGCCCAAGGAACAAAATAGAAGAGATAATACATGTACTACACAGCAAAAGATTTGCACGGTGGGAAGTTTCTTCACTTTAAACTCCTTTCTAATGATTGAAAGCATCTAAGCTAGATGAGTTTCAGTTATGCATTACAAGAAACCAAGAAGTGAACACTGATCTAGTATTACACTATTGGTCTGTCACAAAATGTTGTAATGCAGTACTGAAGTTACAACATAGTTATATAGTATTAGTAGATAGTGCCTGCACAAACATCACTCCTCGATCACAATCTCCATGTCCATGTCAGATCGTCTGCCCCTGCGCCCAAGAACCTCGCCATTGGCGAGCCTCTGCAGGTCAACAACAGAGAGCTGATCGAGCCATCTCACGACATGGTTTGCTGCTTGAAGTTCATAGGCAGGGTGTCGGCTTGCAACCGCCACACACCTCATCCCAGCGGTATGCGCAGACTCTGTCGTCAAGTTTGAGCTACCCATCACAAGACAGGCATCAGGCTCAAGACCTAGCTGCTCTGCTGCAACCTCAAACATCTCACCCTCGGGTTTCCCTCGGCGGAAGTCCTCCGCCGCCACTACGACATCAAAATAGCCTTGCAGGCCAACAGCTTTTATGCCTTCTTCCAGGCTCATTCTTGGGCGAGAAGCTGTTACTGCTATTGGAATGTCAGAATCCACAAGGGCGTTCAAGAAGTCGAGAACACCTGGTCGCAGCTGGTAGAAAGTACCTCGAAGTTTCTGATATATTACCTCCTTGCGTGCTGCTAACCTTTCAAATTCTTTTGCATCTTTCGACCAACTTAAGACTTCTGAGATAGCCTGGTCAGTTCTCATTCCCTCAATTTCCTTCAGCATTTCATCCGGAGGAAAAGATTTCGCCTCTTCGAGTGACAGTACGTACCACACTCGGGGCTCCAGGTCAGGATCATCATCTTCCACAACAACTCCCTCCCACTCCAAGATGACACCAAACCGGTTACTAGGCACAGTTCCTTGCTTCTGCTGTTTCTTCTTTCTGACTGGTTTCTGACTGGCGTACAGACAGCTAAGGCTTTCTGGGAGCCTATAAACTAATTTGTAGAACACATTGTCTTCCTCGTGGGCTTGATGGTTCCTCTTGAAGTCAGTTGCATGGGGCTTCAGAAGTGCCATCTTCACCCTCATGCTCTTACCCCCAGATTTTGCGGTTGAATGCATGTTCAGTTTGGCATTTGAGTTACTTGGCCAGCATTTTCTGTACAGTTTGTGAATGAGCTGGTGGGAATTGTCAAGTAAGCTGATGGACGAGATCATTGCTTCGAAGTCCTGTATACTTTCGCTGAAACTGTCAAGCGCTTCGCAGCAAAGTCAATTCAGCTCAAGTGTGACTGGTCAGTGAGAAGCATAGCTGAACACTTCACCTGTGTTAAGAACCAAGCAAATAGTGGTATAAGCACACAATGCACAAGTATATTAAACGGAGCAGAAAACTGTACGTGCTGTGTTTAATCCCTCAACATGAACAGCTCAGCTTCAGTTGGGCTGAACATCAGTATTGCCTGTGAAGAAAAAAAGGGGGGTGTTTTTGTTCCATTATTCCGTTCACTAGATCTGTAAAATCCAGTACATTCTTGCACTGTGAGGACAAACTTATTCAAGCTGATATTAATTTATAGAAATGTAAGAAATAAAATAAACGCAGAGCCCCAATTTTCGGCAGCACATGGACCAAAACATGGACTAAAAGTTGCTGTGTGGCCGTAAAAGACTACTTGAGGACTTCACGGTGCCTTTTGCTAAAAAAGATCCTTCTGCGCTTCTACGCAGTCTTACCGTTCGTGCAAGGGGAAACATACACTTTAGCACAAAAGGAGGCACACACTGGAGCAGAGCTGCTCAGCCTATGAACCGAGAGACTCCATAAAATGGTAATATGCTACTTCTGCTAGCAAACTTAATCATTAAACGACTACTTGGTGATACATTCAATCCGGTTAAGCACCAAACAGCCAAATGCGAATCGTTCTTGAACACAGACTCAACAGCACATAGCACAAAGACAGAGAAATGTATGCTCCAGTATATCTTAGCACAAGTAAAAGGCTACGAATCCAGGGGAGAGGGGGAGCTTGCTTACCGGGGAAGAAGAAGAGGAGGCGGAGGTCGGAGGGGGAGCTGAAGAGAGCATCGGCGGGAGTGGGGAGGGAGTAGAGGAGGCGCCCGCGCTCGGTCCCCGGCGCTTCTTCCCTTGGGTGGTGGAGATGGCCTCCATCCGGATAGGCAATAATGCGGCCGGCTGCCTTGTCGATTGGCCCTCGCGGCGGCCGCTCCGTGTCCATGGCAGCTGGGACAGGAGGGGCGAGGGCCCTTTGTCAGCCTGCGCTCGGCCGCGCGGGGCGGGCCCCGGGGAGTGAGGGTGTGCTCGGGAGCCGAGCAGACGACGCTCCGCTATGGGCCGCAGTCGCTTCGTTTTCTTGGGCAGCATGCGCGCGTCTGTCAGCCCATGAAAAGAAGCGCCGTCAAACACGGGTTGGTCCGGTTCCATTTAATCCGGACGGCCATTTTCCACAGAGCATTTAAGAACGGGCAGTTTACAAGCTACGCCCCTTGCTTTTCTTCTTGCAAAGGAAAACACCAAATCAGATTTTGACGAAATTCCATCTTTTTTATGGTAAACTTTAGTTGATTTCATTATCATTGCAGCAATTTAATCTTTCTTACTTTTAGCAGTTTGTTTTATTTCTTTCCCCTCTCGCAAGGCAACCATGGCAAAGTTTTTTTTCCCTCGATATTCGTCGGCGAGCCCGTGGGATTCGCCTGCGCTATGGCTGCCGCTTCGATGGCCAATGGTGGAGAGGGGGGTCCTGAGACCTCGGCTCCATCTACTAGATAGGTTAGGGTATTTATTTCTCATATGGGTGGCGCACCGGCGAATGACGGTACTTCTTCTTCGCGTCAGTCTTCCAGACTCCAATCCTTCTCAAGTTCATTCATTTGGATGGATTAGACACAGTTCTGGTATAGATTCCTCACAACTCCTTAGGGCATCGAGGTTACGGTTTCTCGTTGTGCGTACATGACAATGAAACTTGATGTCGAGTTCTTCAGATACACTGAAGGGTTCAATGTAACGCCCTGAATCCGATGCGCCAGGTGTCTGCCAGTTATTCGCTGTCATTGCCATGTCATTTGCTTGCGTGTTGCATTTTATCATGTCATCATGTGCATTTCATTTCGCATGCGTGTTCGTCTCATGCATCCGAGCATTTTCCCCGTTGTCCGTTTTGCAATCCGGCGCTCCTATGTCCTCCGGTGTTCCCCTTTTGTCTCTTGTTGTGAGTGGGTATTAAACTTTTTCGGAATGACCCGAGGTTTGCCAAGCGGCCTTGGTATACCACCGGTAGACCGCCTGTCAAGTTTCGTGCCATTTGGAGTTCGTTTGGTACTCCAACGGTTAACCTGGTAACCGTATAAGCCTCCTTCTCTTTGCAGCCCAACACCCCCTCCAAAGTGGCTCAAAACCCAGCAAACTCCCCTCCATGCTCTCGGTCGTTCGATCACGACCGCGTCGCCGAAAACCGCTCCTCATTTGGACTCTCCTAGCTCCCTCTACCTATAAATATGTCCCTCTCCCCAAAAATCCCGGATCAATTCCCCCTAACCCTAAAAAAATCTCCTCCCGCGCCGCCGGACACGTCCACGTTGTGCCGGACGTGTCCGACCTGCTCCGCCACCGCCACGTGTCGCCGCCCGACTCGCCCGCGCCCGCACGCCGCTCGCGGCCCGCCAGGCCCGCCGCCGGCCCCCGCGGGGCCCGTCCTCCGCAGCCGGCGCCCGCCGCCGTCCCGCGCGCCCGGGGTCGCCCGCACCCCGCGCCGGCCGCCGCCCGCCGCCGCCGGTGGCCGGATCCGCCCGCCCGCTCCCTGCCGGACGTCTA
>NC_041383.1:628176234-628178111 GCF_002162155.2 Triticum dicoccoides
GACCCGCGCCTCCGCCGCGTCCCTGCCGTCCCCTCGCCTCCTCCGCGGATCCCTCGTCGTCGGCGCCGCCCTCCTCGCCGGAGTTCGCGGAACCTCGCCGGAGACGAAGATGGATCAGATCCACCCATCCCTGGAACCAAACGCCTCCGCCTCGTCCCGGATCTCCTCGTCCCGCACGCCTCCGTCCCGGGTTGACTTTTCCCGGAGGTGAAATTCTGCCAAGTCCCCAGATTCCAGTATTTTCATGCCATGTTCATCACATTGTATCTCTGCATCCGTAGCTCCGTTTTGCGCGTGTAATATGTCAAATTTTTTGCCTCAACAAGTAGATCATTTCATTCCATTGCATCATATTCATTTGAGGTCATCTTGATGCCTGAATCATCGTTGTAAGAGTGCTTCATGATGTTTTCTGCTGTCTATTAACAGAACGAGCTCTTTTGTCATTTTTGCCATGATTGATGTGTGCATACTATGAGGTTTATGTCTACATGTGTTTTGAACTATGCCATGTCTTCTTTACAGAGGTGCTTACCATGTAATTTTGTGATCAAAGTGGTGACTAGCACAAGCATGCAAACTAGGCATCGTGATGTTGCTGATTTTAGTCCCTGTTCTGCTGTTATTTTGATGTCATATAAACATGTTGCTACAGAGAGATCCATGCATATTTTGAGATACTTCAGTAAGGGTGTTTTGAACATGTGGTTATTGTTTATCTATTCATGCCCTTATTTGCATTTATGGAGTAGTCTAGCATGTCATTTTCGTGCTCTACTTTTGCTTCAAAATGTTTCCTGGCAGATTGTTTACATGTTATTCAATTTAGCCAAGGATGCTATAGTTGATCCTTGCATGCTATGGACTTGTTCTTGCCTTGGTTGGTTTCATAAACATGTCTTCTTGATGATGCTATGCTTATCTTGTCATGCAATGACTTGTGGTGAGTGAATCGAGCTTGTTAACTAGGGTACTTGATGTTGCTGTTTTGCTAGGCTGAATCTGTTATTTCGTGATGCGATGTAAACCTGCTTCTACAAATCATTCTATGCATAATCTGGAGATGATCACTAAATATGTTTTGATCTACATGTCATTCTCTAACCATACATGCCCCTGGTTGCATTTATAGCCTGCTGTAGCTTGTTCATATCTTGCTCCAAAGTTGCTTCATAATGTTGTTGTCAGCCTGTTAACATTAAGTTCACTTGTTACTGTGACGCCCGAATAATTAGGCTACGGTAACCCCACGTTAACGATGCCACGTCACCTCGGATTACTATTGATAATCTCGCGTTAGTTCGAAACGATTCATATTAAAAATTTGAATTTAAGTTAAACAATTAAAGTTTTCAAAAGTCGAAACTAAATTGTTCCTAATGTGTCTAATAATCCTTAGTAAATATTGGTGGATAAATTATCTTTTAATAAAATATTTAAAAGCACTAAAGTAATAGAAATGACAGCAAAAACAATTAATTAGATGCCTTTTATAAAGTTATAATAATAAAACTAAATTAGTAGTGTGCCAAAATAATTGTGGCAATGGACTAATTAGTAATACTAATTTAGGTGCTGACTGGGTATTTTATAAAACTAAAATAAAAGAAACTTTAAATGAAAACATTAAAGAAAATAAGTAAAAAAAAGAAAAAAAAAGGAAAAGCAAACCCCCCATCACTGGGCTTCGGCCCAGCAGGCCACCAGCCCAACTGGGCAAAGGCCCAACCGACCGGCCCACCCCACTCCCTTAACCCCCTGGTGCCGAAACCCTAGTCACCGACACCCCCCACTCCCCGTACTCGCGCCCCCACTCTCCCTCCCCCCGATCCACTCCTGGATCGGGATCGAGCCCCCCCACGTCTCTCTTGTTCTCC
>NC_041383.1:628179503-628197547 GCF_002162155.2 Triticum dicoccoides
TCGGACGCCTCTACATCATCTCGTCCCCGCCGCCCGAAGCTCCTCCGCCCCGACCCGACGCCGTCGCCCGTCGTCGTCGGACCACCTCGTTGGACCGCCTTCGTCGCCCGCTTCCTCGTCCTCCTCCTCGACGGCCTCACCAGGCCTCGTCGTCCCCTTCTCTCCTCGCACGTGAGGACCCCTTCTCCTTCCCTCCTCTGCCCTCGCTCCCACACGGTCCCCGTCCTCGTCCTCGCTCGCCTGGGGCACACTCGAACCCGCGGTCACCGCGCCCCCGTCTGTCCCGCGCCGCGTCTCGCTGCCGTCGTCGCCCCGTTCCCCTCCGCGCGGGCGCTCGCGCTCACAGCGCGTCGACCACGCCCGTCCATCGCGGCGCCCACCATGTTCACTGGCCGCGCTCGCGGGCCTCTGGCCGTGCCAGTTGTCGCGCGCGCTCGCCCAGCCGCGGCCCAGTGCGCGCCCGCTCACACCACCGCACCTCGCTGTGCCGCCCCGCTCCGGCCACTGTCACCGGCGCCGGGCCAGGCGCCGCCCCCCTTCACCCGTTGGCCGCAGCGCCCTACCGGGCGGGCTGGAGCCCGAGAACTGCCACCCACGACCCGTTAAGGCCCCTGTCCGAATGACAAGTGGGACCCGCCCCAGAAAACTGTTGGGGAACGTAGCAGAAATTCAAAATTTTCCTACGTGTCACCAAGATCTATCTATGGAGAGACTAGCAACGAGGGGAAGGAGAGTGCATCTACATACCCTTGTAGATCGCTAAGCGGAAGCGTTCAAGTGAACGGGGTTGATGGAGTCGTACTCGTCGTGATTCAGATCACCGATGATCCTAGTGCCGAACGGACGGCACCTCCGCGTTCAACACACGTACAGCTCGACGATGTCTCCCACGCCTTGATCCAGCAAGGAGAGAGGGAGAGGTTGAGGAAGACTCCATCCAGCAGCAGCACAATGGCGTGGTGGTGATGGAGGAGCGTGGCAATCCTGCAGGGCTTCGCCAAGCACCTACGGGAGAGGAGGAGGTGTCACGGGAGGGAGGGAGGCGCCAAGGGCTCAGGTATGGATGCCCTCCCTCCCCTCCACTATATATAGGGGCAGGGGAGAGGGGGGAGGCGCAGCCTTGCCCCTTCCTCCAAGAAAGGGGTGCGGCTAAGAGGGGGGGAGGAGTCCATCCTCCCCATGGCACCTCGGAGGTGCCTTCCCCCTTGAGGACTCTTCCCTCTAGGGTTCCCTAGGCGCATGGGCCTCTTGGGGCTGGTGCCCTTGGCCCATGTAGGCCAAGGCGCACCCCCCTACAGCCCATGTGGCCCCCGGGGCAGGTGGCCCCACCCGGCGGGCCCCCGGGACCCTTCCGGTGGTCCCGGTACAATACCGATGACCCCGAAACTTGTCCCGATGGCCGAAACAGGACTTCCTATATATAAATCTTTACCTCCGGACCATTCCGGAACTCCTCGTGACGTCCGGGATCTCATCCGGGACTCCGAACAACATTCGGTAACCACATACAAGCTTCCTTTATAACCCTAGCGTCATCGAACCTTAAGTGTGTAGACCCTACGGGTTCGGGAGACATGTAGTCATGACTGAGATGTTCTCCGGTCAATAACCAACAGCGGGATCTGGATACCCATGTTGGCTCCCACATGTTCCACGATGATCTCATCAGATGAACCACGATGTCAAGGACTTAATCAATCCCGTATACAATTCCCTTTGTCTAGCGGTATGGTACTTGCCCGAGATTCGATCGTCGGTATACCGATACCTTGTTCAATCTCGTTACCGGCAAGTCTCTTTACTCGTTCCGTAACACATCATCCCGTGATCAACCCCTTGGTCACATTGTGCACATTATGATGATGTCCTACCGAGTGGGCCCAGAGATACCTCTCCGTTTACACGGAGTGACAAATCCCAATCTCGATTCGTGCCAACCCAACAGACACTTTCAGAGATACCCGTAGTGTACCTTTATAGCCACCCAGTTACGTTGTGACGTTTGGCACACCCAAAGCACTCCTACGGTATCCGGGAGTTGCACAATCTCATGGTCTAAGGAAATGATACTTGACATTAGAAAAGCTTTAGCATACGAACTACATGATCTTGTGCTAGGCTTAGGATTGGGTCTTGTCCATCACATCATTCTCCTAATGATGTGATCCCGTTATCAACGACATCCAATGTCTATGGTCAGGAAACCGTAACCATCTATTGATTAACGAGCTAGTCAACTAGAGGCTTACTAGGGACATGGTGTTGTCTATGTATCCACACATGTATCTGAGTTTCCTATCAATACAATTCTAGCATGGATAATAAACGATTATCATGAACAAGGAAATATAATAATAATCAATTTATTATTGCCTCTAGGGCATATTTCCAACAGTCTCCCACTTGCACTAGAGTCAATAATCTAGTTCACATTGATATGTGATTAACACTCAAGGTCACATCCCCATGTGACTAACACCCAAAGAGTTTACTAGAGTCAATAATCTAGTTCACATTTACCATGTGATTAACACTCGATGAGTTCTGGGTTTGATCATGTTATGCTTGTGAGAGAGGTTATAGTCAACGGGTCTGAACCTTTCAGATCCGTGTGTGCTTTACAAATCTCTATGTCATCTCCTAGATGCAGCTACCACGTTCTATTTGGAGCTATTCCAATAACTGTTCTACTTGGAGCTATTCTAAATTGTTGCTCCATTATACGTATCCGGTATCTCTACTCAGAGCTATCCGGATAGGTGTTAAGCTTGCATCGACGTAACCCTTTACGACGAACTCTTTTACCACCTCCATAATTGAGAAAATTCCTTAGTCCACTAGTTACTAAGGATAACTTTGACCGCTGTCCTGTGATCCATTCTTGGATCACTCTTGTACCCCTTGACTGACTCATGGTAAAGCACACTTCAGGTGCGGTACACAGCATAGCATACTGTAGAGCCTATGTCTTAAGCATAGGGGACGACCTTCGTTCCTTTCTCTCTATTCTGCCATGGTCGAGCTTTAAGTCTTAACTTCATACCTTACAACTCAGGCAAGAACTCCTTCTTTGACTGATCCATCTTGAACACCTTCAAGATCACGTCAAGGCATGTGCTCATTTGAAAGTACTATCAAGCGTTTTGATCTATCCTTATAGATCTTGATGCTCAATGTTCAAGTAGCTTAATCCAGGTTTTCCATTGAAAATACTTTCCAAATAACCCTTTATGCTTTCCAGAAATTCTACGTTATTTCTGATCATTAATATGTCAACAACATATACTCATCAGAAATTCTATAGTGCTCCCACTCACTTCTTTGGAAATACAAGTTTCTCATAAACTTTGTATAAACCCAAAATCTTTGATCATCATCAAAGCATACATTCCAACACTGAGATGCTTACTCCAGTCCTCAGAAGGATTGCTGGAGCTTTGCATACTTATTAGCATATTTCAGGATGGACAAAATCTTCCGGTTGTATCACATACAACCTTTCCTCAAGAATCATCGAGGAAACAATGTTTTGACATCCTATCTGCAAGATTTCATAAATAATGCAGTAATTGCTAATATAATTCCAACAGACTCTTAGCATCGCTACGAGTGAGAAAGTCTCATCGTAGTCAACTCCTTGAACTTGTCGAAAAACATCTTAACGACAAGTCGAGCTTTCTCAATGGTGACACTTACCATCATTGTCTGTCTTCCTTTCAAAATCCATATGTACCTAACAGCCTTACGACCATCAAGTAGTTCTTCCAAAGTCTACACTTTGTTTTCATACATGGATCCTCTCTCGGGTTTTATGGCCTTGAGCCATTTATCGGAATCCGGGCCCACCATCGCTTCTCCATAGCTCGTAGGTTCATTGTTGTCTAGCAACATGACTTCCAAGACAGGATTACGTACCACTCTGAAGTAGTACGCATCCTTGTCATCCCACGAGGTTTGGTAGTGACTCGATCCGAAGTTTCATGATCACTATCATAAGCTTCCACTTCAATTGGTGTAGGTGACACAGGAACAACTTCCTGTGCCCTGCTACACACTTGTTGAAGTGACGGTTCAATAACCTCATCAAGTCTCCACCATCCTCCCACTCAATTCTTTCGAGAGAAACTTTTCCTCGAGAAAGGACCCGATTCTAGAAACAATCCCTTATTGCTTTCGGATCTGAGACAGGAGGTATACCCAACTGTTTTGGGTGTCCTATGAAGATGCATTTATCCGCTTTGGGTTCGAGCTTATCAGCCTGAAACTTTTTCACATAAGCGTCGCAGCCCCAAACTTTTAAGAAATGACAGCTTAGGTTTCTCTAAACCATAATTCATATGGTGTCATCTCAACGGAATTATGTGGTGCCCTACTTAAAGTGAATGTGGTTGTCTCTAATGCCTAACCCATAAACTATCGTGGTAATTCGATAAGAGACATCATGGTATGCATCATATCCAATAGGGTGCAGTTATGATGTTCGGACACACCATCACACTATGGTGTTCCAGGCTGTATTAGTTGTGAAACAATTTCCACAATGTCTTAATTATGTGCCAAACTCGTGATTCAGATATTCATCTCTATGATCATATCATAGATCTTTTATCCTCTTGTCACGACGATCTTTCAACTTCACACTGAAATTACTTGAACCTTTCAATAATTCAGACTCGTGATTCATCAAGTAAATATACTCAACATCTACTCGAATCATCTGTGAAGTAAGAACATAACGATATTCACTGCATGCCTCAGCACTCATTGGACTGCACACATCAAAATGTGTTACTTCCAACAAGTTGCTATCTTGTTCCATCTTACTGAAAACGAGGCTTTTCAGTCATCTTGCCCATGTGGTATGATTTGCATGTCCCAAGTGATTCAAAATCAAGTGAGTCAAAACGGTCCATTTGCATGGAGTTTCTTCATGCATATACACCAGTAGACATGGTTCGCATGTCTCAAACTTTTCAAAAACGAGTGAGCCCAAAGATCCATAAATAATGAGCTTCTTCATGCGTTTTATACCGATATGACTTACGTGGCAGTGCCACAAGTAGGTGGTACTATCATTACTATCTTTTGGCATGAACATGTGTATCACTACGATCGAGATTTAATAAACCATTCATTTTAGGTGTAAGACCATTGAAGGTATTATTCAAACAAACAGAGTAACCATTATTCTCCTTAAATGAATAACCGTATTGCGATAGACGTAATCCAATCATGTCTATGCTCAACGCAAACACCAAATAACAATTATTTAGGTTTAACACCAATCTCTTTGGTAGAGGGAGCGTGCGATGCTCGATCATATCAAGCTTGGAAAAACTTCCAACACATATCGTCAGCTCACCTTTAGCTAGTCTCCGTTTATTCCGTAGCCTTTTGTTTCAAGTTACTAACACTTAGCAACCGAACCGGTATCTAATACCCTGGTGCTACTAGGAGTACTAGCAAAGTACACATTAACACAATGTATATCCAATATACTTCTATCGACCTTGCCAGCCTTCTTATCTACCAAGTATCTAGGGTAATTCTGCTCTAGTGGTTGTTCCCCTTATTACAGAAGCACTTAGTCTCGGGTTTGGGTTTTACCTTGGGTTTCTTCACTAGAGCAGCAGCTGATTTTCCGTTTCATGAAGTATCCCTTCTTGCCCTTGCCCTTCTTGAAACTAGTGGTTTCACCAACCATCAACAATTGATGCTCCTTCTTGATTTCTACTTTCGCGATGTCAAACAACGCGAATACCTCAAGGATCATCATATCTATCCCTGATATGTTATAGTTCATCACGAAGCTCTAACAGCTTGGTGGCAATGACTTTGGAGAACCATCACTGTCTTATCTGGAAGATCAACTCCCACTCGATTCAAATGATTGTTGTACTCAGACAATCTGAGCACAAGCTCAACAATTGAGCTTTTCTCCTTAGTTTGCAGGTTAAGAAAGTCATCGGACGTCTTATACCTCTTGACATGGGCACGAGCCTGAAATCCCAATTTCAGCCCTCAAAACATCTCATATGTTTCGCGATGTTTCAAAAACGTCTTTGGTGCCTCAACTCTAAACCGTTTAACTGAACTATCACGTAGTTATCAAAACGTGTATGTCAGATGTTCGCAACAACCACAGACAACGTTCGAGGTTCAGCACACTGAGCGGTGCATTAAGGACATAAGCCTTCTATGAAGCAATGAGGACAATCCTCAGTTTACGGACCTAGTCCGCATAATTGCTACTATCAACTTTCAACTAATTTTTCTCTAGGAACATATCTAAACAGTAGAACTATAGCGTGAGCTACGACATAATTTGCAAAAACCTTTTGACTATGTTCAGGATAATTAAGTTCATCTTATGAACTCCCACTCAGATAGACATCCCTCTAGTCATCTAAGTGATTACATGATCCGAGTCAAACTAGGCCGTGTCCGATCATCACGTGAGACGGACTAGTCATCATCGGTGAACATCTTCATGTTGATCGTATCTTCTATACGACTCATGCTTGACCTTTCGGTCTCCGTGTTCCGAGGCCATGTCTGTACATGCTAGGCTCGTCAAGTTAACCCTAAGTGTTTCGCATGTGTAAATCTGTCTTACACCCGTTGTATGTGAACGTTAGAATCTAACACCCGATCATCACGTGGTGCTTCGAAACACGAACTGTCGCAACGGTGCACAGTTAGGGGAGAACACTTCTTGAAATTGTTGTAAGGGATCATCTTATTTACTACCGTCGTTCTAAGCAAATAAGATGTATAAACATGATAAACATCACATGCAATCAAATAGAGTAGTGACATGATATGGCCAATATCATATAGCTCCTTTGATCTTCATCTTCGGGGCTCCATGATCATCTTGTCACCGGCATGACACCATGATCTCCATCATCATGATCTCCATCATCGTGTCTTCATGAAGTTGTCACGCCAACGACTACTTCTACTTCTATGGCTAACGCGTTTAGCAATAAAGTAAAGTAATTTACATGGCGTTCTTCAATGACACGCAGGTCATACAATAAATAAAGACAACTCCTATGGCTCCTGCCGGTTGTCATACTCATCGACATGCAAGTCGTGAATCCTATTACAAGAACATGATCAATCTCATACATCACATATCATTCATCACATTCTTCTTGGCCATATCACATCACATAGCATACCCTGCAAAAACAAGTTAGACGTCCTCTAATTGTTGTTGCATGTTTTACGTGGCTGCTATGGGTTTCTAGCAAGAACGTTTCTTACCTACGCAAGACCACAATGTGATATGCCAATTGCTATTTACCCTTCATAAGGACCCTTTTCATCGAATCCGTTCCGACTAAAGTGGGAGAGACTGGCACCCGCTAGCCACCTTATGCACCAAGTGCATGTCAATCGGTGGAACCTGTCTCACGTAAGAGTACGTGTAAGGTCGGTCCGGGCTGCTTCATCCCACAATACCGTCGAAACAAGATTGGACTAGTAACGGTAAGCATATTGAACAACATCAACGCCCACAACTACTTTGTGTTCTACTCGTGCAAAGAATCTACGCAATAGACCTAGCTCATGATGCCACTGTTGGGGAACGTAGCAGAAATTCAAAATTTTCCTACGTGTCACCAAGATCTATCTATGGAGAGACCAGCAATGAGTAGAAAGAGAGTGCATCTACATACCCTTGTAGATCGCTAAGCGGAAGCGTTCAAGTGAACGGGGTTGATGGAGTCGTACTCGTCGTGATTCAAATCACCGATGATCCTAGTGCCGAACGGACGGCACCTCCGCGTTCAACACACGTACAGCCCGGTGACGTCTCCCACGCCTTGATCCAGCAAGGAGAGAGGGAGAGGTTGAGGAAGACTCCATCCAACAGCAGCACAACGGCGTGGTGGTGGTGGAGGAGCGTGGCAATCCAGCAGGGCTTCGCCAAGCACCGAGGAGGAGTAGGAAGAGAGGTAGGGATGTGCCAGAACTTCGTGTATAGCTCCCATGCGCCTCCCCACTATATATAGGGGTGGAGGGGCTGGTTTCTTGCCCTCCAAGTCCATTGGGGCGTTGGCCAAGGTGGGAGGAAAGAAATCTCATTATTTCCTTCCCCACCGATTGTTATCCCCCCTTTTTAGGGATCTTGATCTTATCCCTTCGGGATATGATCTTATTCCTTCTAAGGGGGGATCTTGGTGCGCCTTGACCAGGGGTGTGGGGCCTTGCCCCACTACCCACGTCCATGTGGGTCCCCCCATGCAGGTGGGCCCCACTCCGGAACCTTCTAGAACCTTCCCGGTACAATACCGAAAAATCCCGAACATTTTCCGGTGGCCAAAATAGGACTTCCCATATATAAATCTTTACCTCCGGACCATTCCGGAACTCCTCGTGACGTCCGGGATCTCATCCGGGACTCCGAACAACATTCGATAACCACATACAAACTTCCTTTATAACCCTAGCGTCATCGAACCTTAAGTGTGTAGACCCTACGGGTTCGGGAGACATGTAGACATGACCGAGACGTTCTCCGGTCAATAACCAACAGCGGGATCTGGATACCCATGTTGGCTCCCACATGTTCCACGATGATCTCATCGGATGAACCACGATGTCAAGGACTCAATCAATCCCGTATACAATTCCCTTTGTCTAGCGGTATGGTACTTGCCCGAGATTCGATCGTCGGTATACTGATACCTTGTTCAATCTCGTTACCGGCAAGTCTCTTTACTCGTTCCGTAACACATCATCCCGTGATCAACCCCTTGGTCACATTGTGCACATTATGATGATGTCCTACCGAGTGGGCCCAGAGATACCTCTCCGTTTACACGGAGTGACAAAATCCCAATCTCGATTCGTGCCAACCCAACAGACACTTTCAGAGATACCCGTAGTGTACCTTTATAGCCACCCAGTTACGTTGTGACGTTTGGCACACCCAAAGCATTCCTACGGTATCCGGGAGTTGCACAATCTCATGGTCTAAGGAAATGATACTTGACATTAGAAAAGCTTTAGCATACGAACTACATGATCTTGTGCTAGGCTTAGGATTGGGTCTTGTCCATCACATCATTCTCCTAATGATGTGATCCCGTTATCAATGACATCCAATGTCCATGGTCAGGAAACCGTAACCATCTATTGATCAACAAGCTAGTCAACTAGAGGCTTACTAGGGACATGGTGTTGTCTATGTATCCACACATGTATCTGAGTTTCCTATCAATACAATTCTAGCATGGATAATAAACGATTATCATGAACAAGGAAATATAATAATAATCAATTTATTATTGCCTCTAGGGCATATTTCCAACAGTCTCCCACTTGCACTAGAGTCAATAATCTAGTTCACATTGATATGTGATTAACACTCAAGGTCACATCCCCATGTGACTAACACCCAAAGAGTTTACTAGAGTCAATAATCTAGTTCACATTTACCATGTGATTAACACTCGATGAGTTCTGGGTTTGATCATGTTATGCTTGTGAGAGAGGTTATAGTCAACGGGTCTGAACCTTTCAGATCCGTGTGTGCTTTACAAATCTCTATGTCATCTCCTAGATGCAGCTACCACGTTCTATTTGGAGCTATTCCAATAACTGTTCTACTTGGAGCTATTCTAAATTGTTGCTCCATTATACGTATCCGGTATCTCTACTCAGAGCTATCCGGATAGGTGTTAAGCTTGCATCGACGTAACCCTTTACGACGAACTCTTTTACCACCTCCATAATTGAGAAAATTCCTTAGTCCACTAGTTACTAAGGATAACTTTGACCGCTGTCCTGTGATCCATTCTTGGATCACTCTTGTACCCCTTGACTGACTCATGGTAAAGCACACTTCAGGTGCGGTACACAGCATAGCATACTGTAGAGCCTATGTCTTAAGCATAGGGGACGACCTTCGTTCCTTTCTCTCTATTCTGCCATGGTCGAGCTTTAAGTCTTAACTTCATACCTTACAACTCAGGCAAGAACTCCTTCTTTGACTGATCCATCTTGAACACCTTCAAGATCACGTCAAGGCATGTGCTCACGTCAAGATCACGTCGGTATACCGATACCTTGTTCAATCTCGTTACCGGCAAGTCTCTTTACTCGTTCCGTAACACATCATCCCGTGATCAACCCCTTGGTCACATTGTGCACATTATGATGATGTCCTACCGAGTGGGCCCAGAGATACCTCTCCGTTTACACGGAGTGACAAAATCCCAATCTCGATTCGTGCCAACCCAACAGACACTTTCAGAGATACCCGTAGTGTACCTTTATAGCCACCCAGTTACGTTGTGACGTTTGGCACACCCAAAGCACTCCTACGGTATCCGGGAGTTGCACAATCTCATGGTCTAAGGAAATGATACTTGACATTAGAAAAGCTTTAGCATACGAACTACATGATCTTGTGCTAGGCTTAGGATTGGGTCTTGTCCATCACATCATTCTCCTAATGATGTGATCCCGTTATCAACGACATCCAATGTCCATGGTCAGGAAACCGTAACCATCTATTGATTAACGAGCTAGTCAACTAGAGGCTTACTAGGGACATGGTGTTGTCTATGTATCCACACATGTATCCGAGTTTCCTATCAATACAATTCTAGCATGGATAATAAACGATTATCATGAACAAGGAAATATAATAATAATCAGTTTATTATTGCCTCTAGGGCATATTTCCAACAAAAACGATTAAAAAAGTAATAATAAAAAGAATTAAAATTAACTAATTAATTAAGCGGCTTAATTAACTTAACTTTAGTTAACCTGCTAGTTAACTAATTAAACTATAATTAGGTAAATAAGAGAATGACAGGGGGCCCCACCCCTGCTGACCAGTCAAGCTTTGACCGGTCAACTGGGTCCCCCTTGGCCCACCTGTCAGCCTCTGGGTACACATCTGTGTACACAGAGCTGGGTACTTGTAGCATTTTAGCTTCTATTTCAAATTAAAATAAATTCAAAAAAATGATTAAAACTTTGAAAATTAATATTAAATAATCCATAACTCGGATGAAAATACTTTGTACATGAAAGTTGCTCAAAATGACGAGACGAATCCGGATACGCAGTCCGTTCGTCCGCCACACACCCCTAACCTATCGAACTCGCAACTTTCCCCCTCCGGCTCCTCTGCCCGAAAACGCGAAACACCTGGAATACTTTCCCGGATGTTTCCCCCCTTAACCGGTACCACCTCATACCACGTTAGGGCACACCTAGCACCGCTCATTGTCACGTCACACATCGTCGTGTTTATGTTTGCATTGTATTCATTGTTTCTTCCCCCTCTTATCTCCGGTAGACTACGAGACCGACGCTGATGCCACCGAGTACGACTATGTCACCAACGACCCCTCCTTGTCTGAGCAACCAGGCAAGCACCCCTTTGATCACCAGATATCACCTACTCTTCTCTATACTGCTTGCATTAGAGTAGTGTAGCATGTTACTGTTTTCAGTTAATCCTATACTGCTGCATGGCCTGTCCTTGCTACTACTGTTGTTACCTTTATCTGCTATCCTACTACTTAGTATAGGATGCTAGTGTTCCATCAGTGGCCCTACATTCTTGTCCGTCTGCCATGCTATACAACTGGGCTGTGATCACTTCGGGAGGTGATCACGGGCATATGCTATATACTTTACACTGTTACATTACCTGTGATACTGTTCGGAGATGGGGGGCTGAAAGGGCAGGTGGCTCCATCCCGGTAGAGGTGGGCCTGGGTTCCCGACGGCCCCCCGACTGTTACTGTGGCGGAGCGGCAGGGCAAGTTGAGACCACCTAGGAGACAGGTGGGCCTGGCCCTGTTCGGCGTTCGCGGATATTTAACACGCTTAACGAGATCTTGGTATTTGATCTGAGTTGGCTACGAGCCTATACGCACTAACCATCTACGCGGGAGTAGTTATGGGTATCCCGACGTCGTGGTATCAGCCGAAGCACTTCAGATGTCAGCGACGGAGCGGCGCGCGCCGAATTGGACTGGAACACCACTAGGCTAGGTCTGCTTTCGGCCGCGTACGCAACGTGCAGGTGTGCTATGGGCGATGGGCCCAGACCCCTGTGCGCTTAGGTTTAGACCGGCGTGCTGGCCTCTCTGTTGAGCCTAGGTGGGGCTGCGACGTGTTGATCTTCCGCGGCCGGGCATGACCCAGGAAAGTGTGTCCGGCCAAATGGGATCAAGCGTGCTGGGTAAGTTGGTGCACCCCTGCAGGGAAGTTAATCTATTCGAATAGCCGTGATCTTCGGTAACAGGACGACTTGGAGTTGTACCTTGACCTTATGACAACTAGAACCAGATACTTAATAAAACACACCCTTCCAAGTTCCACAGACAACCCGGTGATCGCTTTTCTACAGGGCGACGAGGAGAGGATCGCCGGGTAGGATTATGCTACTGTGATGCTACTGGAGATGCTACTTGGAGATGCTACTTGGAGATACTACTTGGAGGACTTCAATCTACTCTCTTTTACATGCTGCAAGACGGAGGCTGCCAAAAGCATAGTCTTCGACAGGAATAGCTATCCCCCTCTTATTCTGGCATTCTGTAGTTCAGTCCACCGATATGGCCCTTTACACATATACCCATGCATATGTAGTATAGTTCCTTGCTTGCGAGTACTTTGGATGAGTACTCACGGTTGCTTTCTCCCCCTTTTTCCCCCTTTCCTTTCTTTCTGGTTGTCGCAACCAGATGCTGGAGTCCAGGAGCCAAACGCCGCCGTTGACGACGACTACTACACTGGAGGTGCCTACTACTACGTGCAGCCCGCTGACAACGACCAGGAGTAGTTAGGAGGATCCCAGGCAGGAGGCCTGCGCCTCTTTCGATCTGTATCCCAGTTTGTGCTAGCCTTCTTAAGGCAAACCTGTTAACTTATGTCTGTACTCAGATATTGTTGCTTCCGCTGACTCGCCTATGATCGAGCTCTTGTATTTGAGCCCTCGAGGCCCCTGGCTTGTAATATGATGCTTGTATGACTTATTTTATGTTTTAGAGTTGTGTTGTGATATCTTCCCGTGAGTCCCTGATCTTGATCGTACACATTTGTGTGCATGATTAGTGTATGATTGAATCGGGGGCGTCACAAGTTGGTATCAGAGCCGACTGCCTGTAGGAATCCCCCTTTCCAACTCCTTGGCCGAAGTTGAGTCTAGTCATTGCAAAACTTTTACTAACATGGCTGTGCGGCCCATGGGCCCACGTTGCCATTGGGTGGTACTAGGATCTTTTACTCCTCGATCTATACTCTGGGACTCTGAACTCTTTTCTATTCGGGTTTAAATGGTTTTACTAACTCTAACACTAGGATCTCGTGATCACTTCCTCCCGGAGGGCCCCTTAGTACAGATGATCGCCTACTGCACCAGGAGATTCCGAAGATACTTTATAGTGTTCTCTCAAGACCTTGTGTCATCGCTTTTGCATACCCTACCACTGTTATATCCTTAGGGATAACCGTATACACTTGCCAGTCTTACGTTCAACCCCATTGATCTTGTTAATACAAGATGCCTCGAACTGCTCTTGTTATTCCGATAATCCTTTGAGCTTACCGCCTTGTATTTCTTGCCCCATGAATACCCCTACGGATAATTTTCCCACACTTATCGAGTATCCGCTCAACCCCAGCTGATTCATGTATTTCAGAAAGGTCTTCGAAATACTATTCGATCTTCCGAAAGTCCTCAACAGCTTATTGCCCTTGAAATTCTCGCTTGTTGCATTATGGTTAATCCCATAAGCATAATAATCTTATTGACATCCTTTGTCACTATCATTTTTAGTCCATTGATTCAATAAGTTGTGAATGCTCACAATCATCAGTCGAATCCTAGGATTATCCTTCCGGCTCAGATGACATTTGGATATGAGCTGGTTCTCGCCAATTAAATTGTAGTCAATTGTACCTCTGGTCTATCCAACTTATCCATCTTTAATCAGAGCATTACTTCTGATCCTTCGATTTGGATTCATAATTCCTTTGCATTTATGCTTCGAATTAGTTAGATGATTCTATAACCTGATGCCTTTGCATTCTTTCCTTTTCTGGTTGAGTAGCGATACTCACATCAGATCCTCTGTGGACCGTCAAGTCCTTTGTTGGATTATTATCCGACAGTGTCCTTCATATTCAATCACCTTATGAGTTCTTCCCCTGATACATAATGCCTTTGGTAAATTGTATCCTCTGCTTGGCCAACCATGCTCTGCTTTTGAGCTTGTGTATTTACTTTTGAAACTTATGGTATATGTTACTAAGATGCCCTGATGGGTTGAACCTATGCCTTCCTTAATCTGTGTGAACCCGAAAGTTTTCCAAGGTTCATACTCCTCTGGTAATTCACCAGGTAGGTCTTTGCACTCAAATCATTTTTTAGAGTAGTGAATGAAAGGTTATGCATTGAAGAAGTGGGAGTCGACCTTGAACTTTGTGTTCATGCCCATGGACACGATGTAGATCTTATCATGGAAGCTTCTCTTAAAGTAATTATCCCCTTGGTATAAGTTCATCTTATATCTGGGTTTTGATCTTTTACAATCGTGGTTCCGACCATAATTACTTCCTTTGATTCCATTTCTCAGACAAGTAAAAGCGCTTGCCTTCTATAGATCAATACACCCCACTTCAACCTTTAATTTGATATGCCTTCGAGTATTATCTCCCTAGTATCTCGTGGATATCATGCCATTGCACTACATCTTATGAATTTGTGCGGAGTAATACCTTCCCCTATCATAGTCACTCCGTGAGTTCTGGGTTGTCGTCAACCGAGAACACCAAATAGTGAATCGAGTCCGCACGGTGATTCGACAACTCTTAGTAATCTTCATTGCTTACGAGTTTAATACTCCATCATGTCATTCCTAGCCTTATCAGCTACATCATTATCGTGCTAAATTTAGCTGTACTATCTGGTTCTTCCTGGAGCACAAATTTCGACGGTGAGCTAATCTTACGTCGATTATCCTCGTCATATCATTTCACCTTGAACAACAAGCTTGATTTCAAGTTTCTGTTGTACCCATGGCTCCAATAACCTTTTGCTTCATAATTCCTTTAACTTGATGTCATCGCCGATGCATTACATCTTCGTGGAGCCTCTCGACAAAATTTGTCGTGATCATCATCAACATCTTGACTCCTTCCTAGATATCAATTGAATTCATGATGAGAAATACCATCCTTGCCCTCGATGATTTGTGTTGTCATCGACCACTTTAATGCCTCCCCTCCAACAAAAACTTGTTCGTGTCTGTGTTATACCTTGAATTCCTTGCTATCCAGCCTTTGTTCTTAATTACCTTGGAGTATTACCATCTCTTTTTGTCAAGAATGTGGTGAGAATTTCACCACCTCTTAAAAATTCTTGATATAATAATAATTCTTGCCATCTCCGTTCATTCCTTGGACCCCGTATTGTTTTTTTTAACCGGAATACCGACAATTGAGCTATGACGTGTGAATTCAAAACCTCTAGCAACCCTATTGCTTTGAATTTAATGGTCGATAGTTCATTCTTAGACTATTGGTTATGGAATCACCATTTTAACATTGATCATGCTACCTAACCCCATATTTCGGGTGCACCTTTCAACCATTGTTTAATTGTGGATGTTTTTCTCGAACATACATCATTATATCATTTGATGTGACAATTGATATCTCCTTCTTCACATAATTGTGGAAGTCCATCTTTTGAAAATCTCGGTGAATTGTCGCTGAGTTCATCAGCTACCTCCTCTTCCTCTCCTTGATTTAATGAGGAACTCTTGTTTCGGGACTCGCTTCCATTGTACATTTCCCGAGAATCTTGCCAGGTCATCTCGTCAATTTGTTTTGCACCTTTTCTTCTCGGGCATCCTGAGTCTGAGGTATCCTAACACCAATCAGATCTGAACCTCGGTCGGATATGATGGTTGGAGCATATTTCCAAGAGTTATAACATTGGTCCTTGTATGACCCGGTAAGGTGATGGCATGCCTAGCACACTTGACCGGAGGACATATTCTTATAGTATCCTCTTTAGCAATGTTACCCATTCTTTCATGAGGAAATTGTAAAACTTATTCTACAAGTTGTTCCTGATGGATCCTTTACATATCCAAAGTTAGACCCTTGATTGAAACACCATATCATTGCTACCTCGAAGCATGACTATGATACCCCGCTCATCAACAAGAACATTGGAGGCGCGATGCTAAATGTTTCTTGGTTAGTTATCCAAACACCATTGTATGGGTAACACCTTGATTAATCCTTGCCTCTTTATCTGAATGGTTGGGTACTTGCTCTCCTACCCTGTATGCCATGTTCTGCTTGCCCATGAGAAGGATATACTCCTAATAATTGTGTGTAATCACAATTTTTCTTTCCATTGGTCTGTTTAATCTGATAATCACGTTTTCCTTTCCATTCTTTTGTTTAACATTTCCTGTAATTTGACTTAACTGAGCAGAGATAATTCCCTGCTTAGGTAAGCACCTTGTTGTACCACTCTGTTTGTAAGACCCTGTTACTATTGTTGATGACATTCCGGTAACCACCGATGGGTGATAGCTTGCCAATTGATTTGCCTCGTTCAACAAGCAGGAAAATTGCTCTATTCGTTCCCCGTCCTTGGTACCGACATTGCTGCCGGCATAGCTGACAAGCTATTCACTGACATGCCTCCCTGTCGCGGCTGTGCAAGATGTCACCACCCTTCCTACTTTCAACCCACATGGTGGGCCCATAACCCACAGGTCCACTGGATCGAAACCTGACTCTTCGTTACAACCCGGATTCTAATGTGTCCTGTGCACTTGGCTTCGTATGTGATTCACAAGCTAAAATCTATACCATTATTCATCCTGGAATCAAACAGCATGTTATTCTCGTTGTCCAAACCACCATTCCAGCTTCTGTCTAGTCATTGAATGATTGCCTACCCGTTTGAAACTTTGGTACCATCGTATATTGCACTCAACGAATTCACGGTAATACAACTCGCGGGGTACCTTGTGTATTTCCCATTGAGTTAACCGTCAGATGCCCAGCTTTTTGGAGATGCATTCTTCCAGAGTTTTTCCCCTTGGTCGCGTTCGTAGCACGATGGAGATCCCGAAGAAAGGATGACGACTTGATCATGGTGCCTTGAAGCAGAGAAATGAAGACATCAACGAAAGGGATCAACCTCTTCGAAAGGGCAGCCAAGACTGAGAAGACTCGTTAGAATTTCGTAACCAGAACTTTCCCCCTTACTTCCCCCTTAAATCTCGGGACGAGATTTCTTGTAGTGGAGGAGAATTGTGACGCCCGGATAATTAGGCTACAGTAACCCCACGTTAACGATGCCACGTCACCTCGGATTACTGTTGATAATCTCGCGTTACTTCGAAACGATTCATATTCAAAATTTGAATTTAAGTTAAACAATTAAAGTTTTCAAAAGTCGAAACTAAATTGTTCCTAATGTGTCTAATAATCCTTAGTAAATATTGGTGGATAAATTATCTTTTAATAAAATATTTAAATGCACTAAAGTAATAGAAATGACAACAAAAACAATTAATTAGATGCCTTTTATGAAGTTATAATAATAAAACTAAATTAGTAGTGTGCCAAAATAATTGTGGCAGTGGACTAATTAGTAATACTAATTTAGGTGCTGACTGGGTATTTTATAAAACTAAAATAAAAGAAACTTTAAATGAAAACATTAAAGAAAATAAGTAGAAAAAAAGAAAAAAAAGGAAAAGCAAACCCCCATCACTGGGCTTCGGCCCAGCAGGCCACCAGCCCAACTGGGCAAAGGCCCAACCGGCCGGCCCACCCCACTCCCTTAACCCCCTGGTGCCGAAACCCTAGTCAACGACACCCCCACTCCCCGTACTCGCGCCCCCACTCTCCCTCCCCCCGATCCACTCCTGGATCGGGATCGAGCCCCCCCACGTCTCTCTTGTTCTCCCCCACCCTCGCTGGATCTGGATCGAGACCGATCCCCTCCCCCTCAGTGCTCGTTCTGG
>NC_041383.1:628198212-628275800 GCF_002162155.2 Triticum dicoccoides
CGTCTGTCCCGCGCCGCGTCTCGCTGCCGTCGTCGCCCCGTTCCCCTCCGCGCGGGCGCTCGCGCTCACAGCGCGTCGACCACGCCCGTCCATCGCGGCGCCCACCATGTTCACTGGCCGCGCTCGCGGGCCTCTGGCTGTGCCAGTTGTCGCGCGCGCTCGCCCAGCCGCGGCCCAGTGCGCGCCCGCTCACACCACCGCACCTCGCTGTGCCGCCCCGCTCCGGCCACTGTCACCGGCGCCGGGCCAGGCGCCGCCCCCCTTCACCCGTTGGCCGCAGCGCCCTACCGGGCAGGCTGGAGCCTGAGAACTGCCACCCACGACCCGTTAAGGCCCCTGTCCGAATGACAAGTGGGACCCGCCCCGGAAAACGATTAAAAAAAGTAATAATAAAAAGAATTAAAATTAACTAATTAATTAAGCGGCTTAATTAACTTAACTTTAGTTAACCTGCTAGTTAACTAATTAAACTATAATTAGGTAAATAAGAAAATGACAGGGGGCCCCACCCCTGTTGACCAGTCAAGCTTTGACCGATCAACTGGGTCCCCCTTGGCCCACCTATCAGCCTCTGGGTACACATCTGTGTACACAGAGCTGGGTACTTGTAGCATTTTAGCTTCTATTTCAAATTAAAATAAATTCAAAAAAATGATTAAAACTTTGAAAATTAATATTAAATAATCCATAACTCGGATGAAAATACTTTGTACATGAAAGTTGCTCAGAATGACGAGACGAATCCGGATACGCAGTCCGTTCGTCCGCCACACACCCCTAACCTATCGAACTCGCAACTTTCCCCCTCCAGCTCCTCTGCCCGAAAACGCGAAACACCGGGAATACTTTCCCGGATGTTTCCCCCATTAACCGGTACCACCTCATACCACGTTAGGGCACACCTAGCACCGCTCATTGTCACGTCACGCATCGTCGTGTTTATGTTTGCATTGTATTCATTGTTTCTTCCCCCTCTTATCTCCGGTAGACTACGAGACCGACGCTGATGCCACCGAGTACGACTACGTCACCAATGACCCCTCCTTGTCTGAGCAACCAGGCAAGCCCCCCCTTTGATCACCAGATATCGCCTACTCTTCTCTATACTACTTGCATTAGAGTAGTGTAGCATGTTACTGTTTTCAGTTAATCCTATACTGCTGCATGGCCTGTCCTTGCTACTACTGTTGTTACCTTTATCTGCTATCCTACTGCTTAGTATAGGATGCTAGTGTTCCATCAGTGGTCCTACATTCTTGCCCGTCTGCCATGCTATACTACTGGGCTGTGATCACTTCGGGAGGTGATCACGGGCATATACTATATACTTTACACTGTTACATTACCTGTGATACTGTTCGGAGATGGGGGGCTGAAAGGGCAGGTGGCTCCATCCCGGTAGAGGTGGGCCTGGGTTCCCGACGGCCCCCCGACTGTTACTGTGGCGGAGCGGCAGGGCAGGTTGAGACCACCTAGGAGACAGGTGGGCCTGGCCCTGTTCGGCGTTCGCGGATATTTAACACGCTTAACGAGATCTTGGTATTTGATCTGAGTTGGCTACGAGCCTATACGCACTAACCATCTACGCGGGAGTAGTTATGGGTATCCCGACGTCGTGGTATCAGCTGAAGCACTTCAGACGTCAGCGACGGAGCGGCGCGCGCTGAATTGGACTGGAACGCCACTAGGCTAGGTCTGCTTTCGGCCGCGTACGCAACGTGCAGGTGTGCTATGGGCGATGGGCCCAGACCCCTGTGCGCTTAGGTTTAGACCGGCGTGCTGGCCTCTCTGTTGAGCCTAGGTGGGGCTGCGACGTGTTGATCTTCCGCGGCCGGGCATGACCCAGGAAAGTGTGTCCGGCCAAATGGGATCAAGCGTGCTGGGTAAGTTGGTGCACCCCTGCAGGGAAGTTAATCTATTCGAATAGCCGTGATCTTCGGTAACAGGACGACTTGGAGTTGTACCTTGACCTTATGACAACTAGAACCGGATACTTAATAAAACACACCCTTCCAAGTTCCACAGACAACCCGGTGATCGCTTTTCTACAGGGCGACGAGGAGAGGATCGCCGGGTAGGATTATGCTACTGCGATGCTACTGGAGGATGCTACTTGGAGATGCTACTTGGAGATACTACTTGGAGGACTTCAATCTACTCTCTTTTACATGCTGCAAGACGGAGGCTGCCAGAAGCGTAGTCTTCGACAGGAATAGCTATCCCCCTCTTATTCTGGCATTCTGCAGTTCAGTCCACCGATATGGCCCTTTACACATATACCCATGCATATGTAGTATAGTTCCTTGCTTGCGAGTACTTTGGATGAGTACTCACGGTTGCTTTCTCCCCCTTTTTTCCCCCTTTCCTTTCTTTCTGGTTGTCGCAACCAGATGCTGGAGTCCAGGAGCCAAACGCCGCCGTTGACGACGACTACTACACTGGAGGTGCCTACTACTACGTGCAGCCCGCTGACGACGACCAGGAGTAGTTAGGAGGATCCCAGGCAGGAGGCCTGCGCCTCTTTCGATCTGTATCCCAGTTTGTGCTAGCCTTCTTAAGGCAAACCTGTTTAACTTATGTCTATACTCAGATATTGTTGCTTCCGCTGACTCGCCTATGATCGAGCTCTTGTATTCGAGCCCTCGAGGTCCCTGGCTTGTAATATGATGCTTATATGACTTATTTTATGTTTTAGAGTTGTGTTGTGATATCTTCCCGTGAGTCCCTGATCTTGATCGTACACATTTGTGTGCATGATTAGTGTACGATTGAATCGGGGGCGTCACAGTTACCATGTGTTTTCCTAGTGATCCATGCACCCTATGGACTTGCTCTTGCCATGCTTAGCTTCACATATATGTCTTCTTACTGTTGGGTGCCTTGCCATGCCATGTTTTGCTCTGTAGTGAGTGGTACAAGCTCATCAACATGCCTTCATAATTATGTTCCTGCCATGTTTGAATCTGTAATATAACTTGCTATGTTTACGTGGGTGCCATCATATTTTCTGATCCTTTTTGGCTTATGGTCAGTAAGGGACTTTTGATCTATGCAATTAGTAGATTCATGCCATGCCTTTGTTTGCCATGATAAGTTCCTGTAACATGCTGTTTCATAGCTCTAAACATTGCATCGTGATGTTATTTTCTGCAAAGTCTGAATTGTTATTACTTGCGATCTTACCATGTGTGTTTGAGCATGTTCTAGTGATTTCTGGAGTTAGCTCAGTGTTCATGTTTTGTTATGCTTTACCTGTACATCATGCCCATGCCTTCTGTTTTCTTGTTGAGGTCTTGTAGCATGTTGTTTTGGTGCTTGCAATATGCCTAGTTGCTGTTTTGGACAGCTTGTACTTTAAACTTGTATAGTGTGCATGTGTTGAACCGTTGCTCCGTTTTGAGTGTGCTCTATATGAAACTTGCTTAGAATTGCATGTAGTTTCATATTATCATGTTGCATCCTTGTTTTGAGGTGTTTGCTTGATGTTTGAATGCATTTTGCATCAATGCCATGTTTAACTTGTTTTGCTCATATCTTCTAGGCCGTAGCTCCGAATTAAATGAACTTTATATGTAACTTGACTAGAATCTCGTGTAGATCATCTTGGTGTATCTTAACTTGATGTTTAACAACTTGAACATAAGGTTTATTCAGATCTGGACCAACTTCGAAATTTGCATATGAGGACTTACCGGAATTGTTATATGTTGTTCCCGGCCTCATTTAAACTTGCATTGATGTGTTGCTCTTGTTTGCATCATCTCTTGCCATGAGTAACTTCATGTAGCTTTGTCATGCATCATGCTTGTTTGTGCATCATGTCATGTTCATGAGTGGTGTGTTTACTATGTTGTGTGTTTCTTTTCGATAGTTCTTGTTTCGTTGCGATCGTGAGGATTCGTTCGTCTACGCTTGGTTCGTCTTCGTGGCTTCATCTTCTTCATGGACTCGTTCTTCTTCCTTGCGGGATTTCAGGCAAGATGACCGCTACCCTGGATCTCACTACTATCATTGCTATGCTAGTTGTTTCGTTCTATCGCTATGCTGCGCTACCTATCACCTGTTTATCAAGCCATCCCAAATTGCCATGAACCTCTAACCTTTGACACCTTTCCTATGCAAACCGTTGTTTGGCTATGTTACCGCTTTTGCTCAGCCCCTCTTATAGCATTGCTAGTTGCGGGTGAAGTTGAAGATTGCTCCATGGTGGACAGGTTTATGTTTGGGATATCACAATATCTCTTATATTATTAATGCATCTATATACTTGGTAAAGGGTGGAAGACTCGGCCTTTTGCCTGGTGTTTTGTTCCACTCTTGCCGCCCTAGTTTCCGTCATACCAGTGTTATGTTCCCGGTTTTTGCGTTCCTTACGCGGTCGGGTGATTTATGGGACCCCCTCGACAGTTCGCTTTGAATAAAACTCCTCCAGCAAGGCCCAACCTTGGTTTTACCATTTGCCTCACCACCACCTACCCTTTCCCTTGGGTCGGCCAACCCGAGGGTCATCTTTATTTTAGCCCCCCCCGGGCCAGTGCTTGTCTAAGTGTTGGTCCGAACCGAGCAACCTACGGGGCCACCTTGGGGCAACTCGAGGGCTGGTTTTACTCGTAGCTTGACTTATCCGGTGTTGCCCTGAGAACGAGATATGTGCAGCTCCTATCGGGATTGTCGGCGCATCGAGCGGCTTTGCTGGCCTTGTTTTACCATTGTCGAAATGTCTTGTAAACCGGGATTCCGAGTCTGATCGGGTCTTCCTGGGAGAAGGTCTATTCCTTCGTTGATCGCGAGAGCTTATCATGGGATAAGTTGGGACACCCCTGCAGGGTATAATCTTTCAAAAGTCGTGCCTACGGTTATAGGCAGATGGGAATTTGTTAATGTCCGGTTGTAGATAACTTGACACTAGATCCGAATTAAAACGCATCAACCGCGTGTGTAGCCGTGATGGTCTCTTTTCGGCGGAGTCCGGGAAGTGAGCACGGTTTCTGTGTTATGTTTGACGTAAGTAGGAGTTCAGGATCACTTCTTGATCATTGCTAGTTTCACGATCGTTCCAATTGCTCTCTTCTCTCTCTTATTTGCGTATGTTAGCCACCATATCATGCTTAGTCGCTGCTACAACCTCACCACTTTACCCCTTCCTTTCCCTTTAAGCTTTGCTAGTCTTGATACCCATGGTAATGGGATTGCTGAGTCCTCGTGACTCACAGATTACTACAACAACAGTTGCAAGTACAGGTTATGCGATGATCATGACGCGAGAGCGATGTTTGCTTGTGTTGGAGTTCTTCTTCTGCTTCTTCTTCGATCAAGGGATAGGTTCCAGGTCGGTAGCCTGGGCTAGCAGGGTGGATGTCGTTTGAGCTTCTGTTTGTGTTTCATCCGCAGTCAGATGTTGCTCTTATGTATCGTGATGTTGTATTCGGGTGGCATTGTATGCCTTATGTATGTATCCCCATCTATTATGTAATGTTGATGTAATGATATCCACCTTGCAAAAGCGTTTCAATATGCGGGTCTATCCTTGGTGGGACCTTCGAGTTCCTTTTGGATAGGGTCGCATATTGGGCGTGACATTCAACGATTATGAATGTAGCTATGGGCATTGGTCTTTAGGGAACTTGCATGAAGACTTTTCGACTAACATCGACAAGGTCAGGTCAACTCCGGTAGGGTAGCAGCGGCAACGTTGCATCGACGGCTCATTCTAGTGGCGGTAGAGGTCGTTCGTTGGTATAGGGACCATGTAATTTTTATTATATTTGGTGTGCTTTGTACTTTTGGTAAACTTTATAATAGATCGTAGTCCTTTAAGAAACACTTTCTTACTTTGATTTATTCTCAAGTTTATTCTCGAGTACTTACCATCAACCAAGACCATTAACACGGATATGGAGCTAAGTACTTTACCATACCCTATCTTTTTCTAACCGCCATGGTGGAAGAGGTGGAGAGGTGGAATGGGAAAGATCAAGTTGTCGATGACTTGTGAGTTCAGTTCTTCGTTGGAGCTCAACCCCAATGGTGCGTGTCGTGGTATTTCCTCGACGTATGCCAACGGGTGGCTAATCAGTAGGGGGTCAATAGAACGTTGTCGGGCTCTAGAAGTGGGAGTAGGCAAGACCATAGACGACGCCGTGTCTTACCCAGGTTCAGGGCTCTCCGTGGAGATAATGCCCCTAATCCTGCTCTGCGGGGTCTCCGCATCACTATGATCAATAGAAAATACAAGGGTGCTCCTTGAGCTGTTTGGGCTAGAGGAGGAAGAAGGCTGCTTGCACTACTCCTCTCTAGCTATGGGTGTGTGTGTGATCTAAAGGGGCTGAACCCTTTGCATGGGTGACCCTGGGGGGTTTATATAGGCCTACCCCCAAGGGTACAAAGGTAATCCGGCTAGTCATGGGACCCCGCTGTTAGTGTCTCTAAGCTTCGGCTTCTCCACCGGCTGCTGGGGCCCGCCGCCTGGTGGGTCCCGCCGGCTGCCATGAAGTCGGCCGACGGGTAGGCCCCGCCGTACGCGGGCTAGGGGGACTAGGCTGCACTGTAGCCTTGTTCCTGATGTCGATGGCTTGGTCGGGGGCGCGTGGCTACAGTGCCGCTGCCTGGCGGGCGATCACTGTAGGCACACCCTGCCACCTCTGGTTAATTGCACACAGACTCCAAGGGGAGGGGCAGCCGCCTGCTAGGAGTCGGCCTTCCCTTGAGGCCGCCTGCTCTGGCCTTGCCGTCTTCTGGGACACGCGGGCTGGTGGGGCCCGCCGTCTGCGGGCCACACCGACCGCCCGTTGTGGGGGCATGGCCCTGCCTGACGTAGGAGTCATCATGGGCTGCATGGCTACAGTGTCGTGCCAGGCGAAGCGTGTCCGCCTGGTACGTATGCACTGTAGCCACGCTCCTTTCAGGATTCGAGGGTGGCAGGTGGCACTGTTGACACGCCCTGTCCTGTCCGTTTTGTGGTATGCCACACCCCTCACAATCAACATGACCCCTGTTTCGACCGTAGGAGGCTCGTTTCCTCCGTTTTGCGGTACGCCACACCCCTCCAAATCAACATGACCCCCGTTTTGACCGTGGCCGGTTGAACACAAGGTCGTTTCCTCCGTTCTGCGGTACGCCAGGCCTCGTTTTCATCGCATGTTCCGTCCAAGCCCTCCCGATGAACACGACCACACATTCCGTTCCGACCCAGCCGGTTGGCTCCCACGCGTTCCGTTGCCTCCCGATTAACACGACGCATTCCGTTGCCTCCTCATGAACACGACGCATTCCGTTGCCTCCTCATGAACACGACGCATTTTGTTTCCCCTCCATGAACACGATGACGACGTTGTTTCTCCGTTCCAACCCAGCCATGTTCACGAGCCCTGGCCGTACATATGCGCGAGTAGGCGTTCGAGACCCCGCCCGTATGTACGTACATGGCCGTATTTTATTTCTTGCACCCTGGCTGTTGTACGTACGTGTACATGCTACATGCGCGCCTCTACTACGACACATGCGTGCCTCTACTACAACACGTGCGCGCCTCTACATCGACCAGTATGTACGTAAACGTTCGCGACCAGAATGACAATGCTACGTATGCTTCGACCAGGTGGGTCCCGACTGTCAGACACTTCCTTGCCTGCGAAGATGTAGATGGTGGGTCCCAGCAGTCAGGGGGGCGAATCGTTTTTTTTTGCCCGGGCGCACTTCCTTGCGTGCGAAGATGTAGCTGGTGCGTCCCAGCAGCCAGGGGGATGTTGGAAATATGCCCTAGAGGCAATAATAAAAGGATTATTATTATATTTCCTTGTTCATGATAATTGTCTTTTATTCATGCTATAATTGTATTATCCGGAAATCGTAATACACGTGTGAATGCATAGACCACAATACGTCCCTAGTAAGCCTCTAGTTGACTAGCTCGTTGGTCAACAGATAGTCATGGTTTCCTGACTATGGACATTAGATATCGTTGACAACGGGATCACATCATTAGGAGAATGATGTGATCGACAAGACCCAATCCTAAGCATAGCATAAGATCGTGTAGTTCATTTTGCTAGAGCTTTTATAATGTCAAGTATCTTTTCCTTAGACCATGAGATCGTGTAACTCCCGGATACCGTAGGAGTGCCTTGGGTGTACCAAACGTCACAACGTAACTGGGTGACTATAAAGGTGCACTACAGGTATCTCTGAAAGTGTCTGTTGGGTTGACATGGATCAAGACTGGGATTTGTCACTCCGTGTAACAGAGAGGTATCACTGGGCCCACTCGGTAGTGCATCATCATAATGAGCTCAAAGTGACCAAGTGTCTGGTCACGGGATCATGCATTACGGTACGAGTAAAGTGACTTGCCGGTAATGAGATTGAACGAGGTATTGGGATACCGACGATCGAATCTCGAGCAAGTAACATACAGTCTGACAAAGGGAATAGTATACGGGGTTGCTTGAATCCTCGACATCGTGGTTCATCCGATGAGATCATCGAGGAGTATGTGGGAGCCAACATGGGTATCCAGATCCCGCTATTGGTTATTGACCGGAGAGCCGTCTCGGTCATGTCTGCATGTCTCCCGAACCCGTAGGGTCTACACACTTAAGGTTCGGTGACGCTAGGGTTGTATGAATGTCAGGACCCCGACTCAATGCCACATCGATCTAGCATGTAACACCTCATATCACTTTGCGGCCTCACGCACGATATTCCCACGGGTGTCGCCTTACCTTAGCCCGGGACCGTTTGCGCCTTTTGGCACACGTATATGACAGTGTCGCTAGCATCCATATGATAAGGAGCCCGGGCTGACATGACTAGTCGTAAACCCAAAGTGGCACAGACTTACAGGGACAGGCATCCATGACCCAGCATCGAACGTGTCGGTCATCAGCGAGTGAATCCAGGCTGTAGCACTGGGCTAACAGGACTCCGGTGAACCGGGCTGTAGCAGGCTAACAGGACTCCGGTATTCATCGCGTGACATTTCCCCGAAGGGACAGACACAGGAACGAAGAAGGACACATGCCGGCCAACCTAAGTGTTCCGGAGCAGTAGTAAGCTACCATGGCTCGGTGGAAACACTAGGAGACATTTCCCGGTAAGAGAGGCTACTAAAGGTAAACAACTAGATGGTCAGATCCCACACATACCAAGCATTTCAATAACATACACACAATATGCTCGATAGGTGCAAATACAACATGGCATCACAACATGACTCTACGACTCAAGTATTTTATTCATTAGGCTCCGAGGAGCGAGATATTACAAACATGGGTCTCATGACCCAACAATCAGAGCATACAAATCAAAGCACAAGCGGAAGCTATCATGTCTGAGTACAGACATCTATAAATGAAAAAGGCTGAGAAGCCTGACTATCTACCAGATCCTGCCGAGGGCACAAGATCGTAGCTGAGGTATCAAGCTAAACGTCGAAGCCCACGTGGAACTACTAGCGAGACCGAAGTCTCTCTGCAAAACATAAAGTAGGCAAACGTGAGTACAAATGTACCCAGCAAGACTTACATCAGAACTATCTACATATGCATCATTATCAACAAAGGGGTGGTGGGGTTTAACTGCAGCAAGCCAGCTTTGACTCGGTGGCTATCCTAAACTACGACTGCAAGCGACTCTTTTGAGGTGGCGCACACGAGTCCACATATTCACCATATCAATACACCACTATGGATCCGCTCCCGTCTCCCTACGAGAACGCCATCCATAGCACTCACGCTTATCTTGCGTATTTTAGAGTATCCACTTTCACTTGTCTATGAACTGATATAAGCAACCCAGAAGTCCTTTTCCGCGGACACGGCTATTCGAATAGATCATATTAACCCTGCAGGGGTGTACTTCTTCACACACGCTCTCACCACTTACCGCCGTTTACACGACATGTACTCGACAACCTTCAAGCGGAAGCCCAACGTGGGTGTCGGCCACGGCCTGCCTAAACACTCAAGTCTCTAGTCCAGGTTTATCGCCTATTCGGGTTCCATCCATGAGGAGATCCGGCCGGAGTTTCGCTCACAGCCCCAAACGATGTGAACAGGGTTCCCGAGACACCAAACGGGCGCCCGGTACACCGTGCCACGTGCCTACCGCATCACAGCCCACCCCTACGGTCAGCGCTGCCCACGGCCTCCAGCATACTACAAACACCAGAAACTACTTGCAACTCCTGGACAGAGGACAAGGGTGATCAAGAAGCCGAGAGGGTCCATTGGTTTCGGGCCCAATGCGTGGTAGCAGCTGAATCATGGATCACAAACACAGAACTCAGTTCCTGATGACGGCTGCAATGAGACAACCCACCATGTACTCCTACATGGCCTCTCACCGCTACCTTTACCAAAACGTGTTCACACACTTAGCTCACACACAGTAGGACATGTTCACACGCCTCTGATTCATCCCCGATGAATCAGACCTGACTCAACTCTAAGCAGTAGCAGGCATGACAAACAAGCAAGAATGAGTAGGCTCAACAGGGCTCAAACAACTCCTACTCATGCTAGTGGGTTTCATCTATTTACTGTGGCAATGACAGGTCATGCAAAGGACAAAGGGGTTCAGCTACCGCAACAAGTAACAGATGAATCGGTGTTGTCCTAATGCAGTAAAAGAGAGCAGGAGCGAGAGAGTAGGATTGTATCGGAATGAACAAGGGGGTTTTGCTTGCCTGGCACTTCTGAAGATAACATTGAGTCTTCATCAGTGTCAACGATCACATCATCGGTATCACGTCTATCGAGAGGGGACAAATACCGGCAACACAGAAGGGAACACAATCAATGCAATGCACAATATGATGCATGATCATGACATGGCAAAATGAATGTGTTTTGGGCTAATGCAACTAGCAACAGATTAAATGAAGTTGGTTTGAATATAATATTCAAATTCAAACTCCATATATGATTATTCAAATGCCATTTAATTGATTTGTGCTAAACAGCAGCTATAAGTTGTTCTAACATGCATGAAAATGGTACAGATGGATTCCTTGAATTTTTCTGATAATTTTTCATATATAATTTATTTAATTTGGAGTTACGGTTGAATTTCTATGATTTATTGAAGTTTTAGCTATTTTCTGGAATTACCTGATTATTTTTAAAATAAACTAAATTCCAGAAAAGGAATATTGCGTCAGCATGACGCCGGGGTGACGTCAGCAGGTCAAAGGCGTCGACCAGGTCAAACCTGACCAGTGGGGTCCACTGGTCAGTGACCCAGTCAACTAACCAAGTTAGTTAGCCCTAACTAACTTAGTTAGCCGGGCGGGGCCCGCATGTCAGTGGCCTATCTAATTAGCTAAGTTAATTAGCGCTAACTAATCTAACACTAATCAAGCAGGCGCCTGGGCCCACATGTCAGGGGGGTCAAACCCCGGGTCAACTCGCCGGAGTTGACCCGCGGCTCGTCGCCGGCGGAGCCAGAGACGGCGGAGGGGGTCGGAATTCCTCCTCCGGCGACCAAATCGGAGACTGAGGGGCTCTACGCGTAGCTGGTGTGGGCGCGCATCGAATCGTGGCATCCGTTCGTGCTGGGAAGGTCGGATTTGGCGACGGCGGCGAGCGGGGCGGCGGCCGGAGCACGGCGAGGTCGGGGTTGGCGCTAGGGGGCACGGCAGGTCGCACGGGTGGGCGCGCTCGGCTCCTGGAAGGGTGCTGAGCACGTTGCCGTGCTCGGGGGTTAGCTACGGTGGCTCTAGCCCCGTCTGTGTCATCGCCGGCGGCGAGGAACTGTCGGCTCCGACAGCCGGGGTGGTTAGAAGGCGCGGACGGCACGGGGAGAGAGGGGAAATGGACAGGGGCTCACGAGGGGTCGGGAGAGAAGCTCGGTGGGCTCGGGGAAGCCTCTGCAACGGCGAATTGACGACGGCGATCTCCGGGCACCGGAGATGAAGACGACGACGCTCCGGTCGACTGCGGCCTCCTCTGGCCGCGTGCGTCGCGTGTGTAGCTCCACGGGGTCAGGGCGGAGCTCAGGGATGCATAGAGGGAGCGAGGGGGTGGCTGTGGCCCCGGTAAACGGCGTCGGCGGCGATGGGCGCGCTCGGCTGTGGTGGGGAACGGCGAGAGAGGAGCGAAGAGGGGAGAGTGCGGTGTCCAGGGGTCGAGGGGAGGCCGGGGAGGCGGTTCAGGCGCCGCGGTGGCGTGGGATGCAGGCAGGCAGGGAGGTGGCGTGTCGCCACGGTGCGCGTGTGCGCTGTCTCCCTCCTCTGCCTACTGGCAGAGGTAGAGGATGACTGGCATGGGCCTTGGTGGGCTAGGCCACCAACTGGGCCAGCTAGGTGGGCTCCCAGGTAGGTCCAGGTGAGATTTCTCTCCTTTGTCTTTTATTTATTGTTTTCTATTTTGTTCTGTTTTGTTTTGGTTTAGGAAAAAATACTAAACCATTTTATAAAATCCTGAAAATAATTATGTGGCTAGAACTAAAATATACCAAACCACATAAAATGTTCCAGTAATTATTGGACATATATTATTTATATATCAAATATATATCCAATGCAAATAGCTATTTATTTAATTCAAAGGCCCAAAATAATTAACTCTGAGATACCAAAAATATTGTTTTGAGTTTTACCTCTTTGCAATATTTTCAGAGACTAAGAGGAGCATTTTCTTGGACTTCTTTGAGGAGATTTTAATGTTGATCATTTTTAGAAGGTTTCTGAGGCTTTGAAAATTCCTCAATTCAAATTTCATTTGAAATAAAACATGATGCTCACATGAGGTCTAGCCTAGTGCATTACCAGAAGCTAGGGATGTGACAACTCACCCCCACTAAACAAGAATCTCGACCCGAGATTCAAGGGTAGGGTAAGACGAAGGGAAAACGCAAACTAGTATAATCTTCATGATCCAGGGTGCACTTCAAATGAACGTTGATTTGAACACCATCATTGTCTTGAAGTCATGCTCTGAGAAATCCTGTCAACATGACATGGAGGGAAGAAGGAGACTCTAGAAGGGTCGATCTTTTCGAAGGTCGAACAACTCACGGAATGAGACATAGGACCATCTCTCGGGTTGAGACACGAGATACACATTAAGAGGGGTGGAAAGAAACGGATGACGAAGGTTCACTAGGTAGACAACAATTTCACGCTTAAGAAGGTGGTAAACGATTGTCAACGTAGCGAGGAGTTGAGTTGCCATGATACCATAACGATACACCTTAGGGAAGGTGACTCGTAGAGATATCCCCTTAAGTGGCAAAAAGAATTACTTTTGATTCAGAGATCATTGAAACTCTTTAAACCAGCCTAAGACAATTCTCGAGCGATCGTTTGGAGGGGGTCGGTAGAATGGCATACTCAAACTTGGATGATGTGGATTACCTTGTTGAAGACAACGTAATGGATGAATTTGCTTATCACCGGAAATGGAAGAGACCCATGGTAGAATGGCACATTGGCGGTGCAAGCTAGGAACAAAATGCAAATGCTGGGAATGATTCTGGTAACTGGGGAAGAACCCAACAATAAAGAGTGAATTCACTGTTTGAATAGGTCATAGCATTGCCGAGGAAACTGAGAGCAAACCCAGTTAGTGCCGATGATAACACGTAGCACTTGTGCGTGCTCTCAAGAACTTGAGCATTTCCATAATCATCAAGGTTCTACCAATATCCGTGTCAAGGATCCTAGCAACACAACTTGCTACCATGATGAATAGCGATGGACGATGCAGATGCAAAGGAGGATAACACCTTCTCAGATTTCACCTTAGCGAGGCCAGGGGGACGAAATCTGGATGATCGACCGAGAGACATTTAGCACTCCGCTTCTAATGTTCGCCTTGATGTGCTAGTGTAACCCATTCATAGATATGGTTTGATATCTAGAACATCAAGTAAAAAGGTCGGACTTCGGGATCTCAGAAATCCATAGGGGCAACTAGGGAGTAAATCCTACGAAATCCTTAGGGGAGGTGGCCAACTTCTTCAATCAAGATACTACAATAATAGGTCTTCCGGTTGGGTGTGTTGGCCACGACATCCACTTTACCGGTTATCGAGGAACCAATATTATAGTTCTTGGGGAAATGTTCCAACCATCATATCTGCCTGAGATTCAGATCTGGTTGGTGTCAGAATATTCCAAACTCATCGAGTCTAGGAAGAAAAATGAAAGTTTGCAACACAAATCGACGAGATGACGTTGCGGGATTCTCGGGAGATGAACTACGATAGCAAGCTCCAAAACATGAGCTGGTTCTGCTACAAACATGTGAACACGTTGTCCCAGACAAGCATGCCCGCATGGTAGTCTTACAATAAAACACTACCGAGTTCTGGTTGGGAACCATTAGCGAGGATATCGAAGTTCTTTCATAAGTCCGGATTAGCTCTTATGAAGATACTCCTTCTCCTTGAACAAATCAATCAGTGGCTTGGTGTGCTAGGGATACATATAGATTGAAGGTTGCAAGTCTTCAAACCACAGCATTCTTCGCACGTGTGCATGACTGATTTGGAATGATTCCAAAGAAAGCAACATTGACTTTCTCGAATCCACGGCGGCAACTTGCATCAGATGCACATGAATTAAAGGAAGTCACTACCTTCATCCAAACATATGCTTCATGAGCTAGCATGAACAAATGCTTTCAAAAGTTTCCAACACTAGCTTAATGTTCAACAAAATCATGGAGGAGATAAGGATGTTGTCAATGGGCTCAACAACAATTCATCTAGGTTTCCTTTTAAAAGGAATTCCATAGTTAAGTGAACACGGTGATAGCATTGGTCAGACCAAAGATGTAATGGTGTATGCTCGAGGGATCAACCACGAATAAGAAAACATTACGAGCATCATTGGTACTGATTTGATTTGACGATAGCCCACACTCAAATCAAAGGATTGATAAGACAATAGGTCCAGCAACTGATCACAGGAACCAATCGATGAAGATATCATCTTTCTTCAACACACACTACACAAGATTATCCCTTTGAAACGAACTAAGTCAGGCAAGCTTTTATCCTCCAACTCTCCAAGTTGTTGTCTAGCTTAACCAACTAGCTCAGGGATATCTAACACCGATTCTTGGAGAAGGGGTGGTTTACAGGAATAAACCAACTTGATCACGAACTCAACATAGCGGTCAGGTGACAACCTGGTAATACTTCTGAGAAGATATTCAGAAAATCACGAACCACCGATATGTTACTAAGCTCGAGAACAATCTTGCTTTTCAGGGCAAGACGATATGATCAATAGAGCAAGGATTTGAAATAATCCTAACTCATCCATCGAGGAGTGAACCAGGAGAATGGACTAGGTAGCACGATCAATCTTGGAATGATGATTCAATAACCAACACACTAAGAATGAAATTATTGTCCTTTAACTACCCAGCAACGAGGTTGCTAGGCGTATTGATTTCACACATCACAATTCATTTGTCGGTATTCTGGTTGCATTAACACGAAGACCGAGGAATGACTAATGATGGCAAGAAGTATCACTGTGCCAAGAGTTCATAGGATGGTGTGCAATTTCTATAACAATCCCGATATAAAGATGGTAATACTCCAAGGTAGAACAGACCAGAAGCTGGATTAGCATTTTGATCTGCGGAATACAATTGCTTTGACCCATCCTAGATATGGATGAGATTCTGGAGTTTGTTTCTCCTATTCGTTCTGAAATAGAATGGCTTGGCGGACCACAAGGGTAATAGGCATCGACGAACGAATGCACGCATACTCTTGACTATCAATTGATAGGCCAGGGTCGGAAACAACTAAGATGGGACAACTCAAAAGAACATATGATTTTCTGAGTTGTGGATGCATGGATTAGCATGTCGAACCAAGTTCAACATATCTCTTCCGGATAACCCATGCAGAAAGGTAGAACTGGCAGAGCCACAATGTATAATGGAGAACTCATCAAGAATAATCCTGTTGTGATATTTCAGTTCAACGAGGAACTTCTGCCATAAGTAGTTCATGGTATTTGGAAGAAGAAGATACCACGGACTTCAAGGACTATCGCAAAGGTTACTAATATCCTAAACGCACTAGCAATTACTATCAACATGAAGTAGGTAGAGTGAATCTCGGGTTCAAGAACCTAGGAACAGAATACCTATTACTAAGTAGCATCACGGGATGCTTTCGAGAATGATGGCCAGAATCATCACACTGGGAACACAAATCATGGCTAATTACTAGATGATCCCCTAAGACACCTAGGGTCATAATAATATCTCCAACATATATGTCAAGGTAACGGAGTATCTCAACTTACTGATTAGTGTGGTTAATCTGGCCCATGGGAACATTGAAACGGGAAGAAAGGATTTGCAATTGCATCAGACTACTTAGGAACCTGGGATGACTCGGACAGCATAACGGCTGTAAATGCTCAGAAAAGATTTGAGACATTCACAAAAATGGTGGCATAACCACTCAGAAGCACAATATCACGGCTTCGAGATCAACAATTAACATACGGAAGCAGTAGGAACTGAACTGAGACTTAAATCCAACAATCTTATAAGTCCACTGATTAGTAACACGTGATCCTAATAGAAAGAAGAGATAGTCTAGTTCTTAATCCCCGTAGAAGAGAAGATGATGACTCAGATCAGAAGGCCATGAGGTATAAGGAGTAAAAAGAGCCTTACGTTCCATCCCACAATCAATTCCCCTACATATAACTAAAGAATTTCTAGACTCAACTTCGACCAGTTTGGCTTGGTAATCCTACAGGCAGTCAAGCTCTGATACCAACGCTGTCAGGACCCCGACTCAATGCCACATCGATCTAGCATGTAACACCTCATATCACTTTGCAGCCTCACGCACGGTATTCCCACGGGTGTCGCCTTACCTTAGCCCGGGACCGTTTGCGCCTTTTGGCAGACGTATATGACAGTGTCGCTAGCATCCATATGATAAGGAGCCCGGGCTGACATGACTAGTCGTAAACCCAAAGTGGCACAGACTTACAGGGACATGCATCCATGACCCAGCATCGAACGTGTCGGTCATCAGCGAGTGAATCCAGGCTGTAGCACTGGGCTAACAGGACTCCGGTGAACCGGGCTGTAGCAGGCTAACAGGACTCCGGTATTCATCGCGTGACATTTCCCCGAAGGGACAGACACAGGAACGAAGAAGGACACATGCCGGCCAGCCTAAGTGTTCCGGAGCAGTAGTAAGCTACCATGGCTCGGTGGAAACACTAGGAGACATTTCCCGGTAAGAGAGGCTACTAAAGGTAAACAACTAGATGGTCAGATCCCACACATACCAAGCATTTCAATAACATACACACAATATGCTCGATAGGTGCAAATACAACATGGCATCACAACATGACTCTACGACTCAAGTATTTTATTCATTAGGCTCCGAGGAGCGAGATATTACAAACATGGGTCTCATGACCCAACAATCAGAGCATACAAATCAAAGCACAAGCGGAAGCTATCATGTCTGAGTACAGACATCTATAAATGAAAAAGGCTGAGAAGCCTGACTATCTACCAGATCCTGCCGAGGGCACAAGATCGTAGCTGAGGTATCAAGCTAAACGTCGAAGCCCACGTGGAACTACTAGCGAGACCGAAGTCTCTCTGCAAAACATAAAGTAGGCAAACGTGAGTACAAATGTACCCAGCAAGACTTACATCAGAACTATCTACATATGCATCATTATCAACAAAGGGGTGGTGGGGTTTAACTGCAGCAAGCCAGCTTTGACTCGGTGGCTATCCTAAACTACGACTGCAAGCGACTCTTTTGAGGTGGCGCACACGAGTCCACATATTCACCATATCAATACACCACTATGGATCCGCTCCCGTCTCCCTACGAGAACGCCATCCATAGCACTCACGCTTATCTTGCGTATTTTAGAGTATCCACTTTCACTTGTCTATGAACTGATATAAGCAACCCAGAAGTCCTTTTCCGCGGACACGGCTATTCGAATAGATCATATTAACCCTGCAGGGGTGTACTTCTTCACACACGCTCTCACCACTTACCGCCGTTTACACGACATGTACTCGACAACCTTCAAGCGGAAGCCCAACGTGGGTGTCGGCCACGGCCTGCCTAAACACTCAAGTCTCTAGTCCAGGTTTATCGCCTATTCGGGTTCCATCCATGAGGAGATCCGGCCGGAGTTTCGCTCACAGCCCCAAACGATGTGAACAGGGTTCCCGAGACACCAAACGGGCGCCCGGTACACCGTGCCACGTGCCTACCGCATCACAGCCCACCCCTACGGTCAGCGCTGCCCACGGCCTCCAGCATACTACAAACACCAGAAACTACTTGCAACTCCTGGACAGAGGACAAGGGTGATCAAGAAGCCGAGAGGGTCCATTGGTTTCGGGCCCAATGCGTGGTAGCAGCTGAATCATGGATCACAAACACAGAACTCAGTTCCTGATGACGGCTGCAATGAGACAACCCACCATGTACTCCTACATGGCCTCTCACCGCTACCTTTACCAAAACGTGTTCACACACTTAGCTCACACACAGTAGGACATGTTCACACGCCTCTGATTCATCCCCGATGAATCAGACCTGACTCAACTCTAAGCAGTAGCAGGCATGACAAACAAGCAAGAATGAGTAGGCTCAACAGGGCTCAAACAACTCCTACTCATGCTAGTGGGTTTCATCTATTTACTGTGGCAATGACAGGTCATGCAAAGGACAAAGGGGTTCAGCTACCGCAGCAAGTAACAGATGAATCGGTGTTGTCCTAATGCAGTAAAAGAGAGCAGGAGCGAGAGAGTAGGATTGTATCGGAATGAACAAGGGGTTTTTGCTTTCCTGGCACTTCTGAAGATAACATTGAGTCTTCATCAGTGTCAACGATCACATCATCGGTATCACGTCTATCGAGAGGGGACAAATACCGGCAACACAGAAGGGAACACAATCAATGCAATGCACAATATGATGCATGATCATGACATGGCAAAATTAATGTGTTTTGGGCTAATGCAACTAGCAACAGATTAAATGAAGTTGGTTTGAATATAATATTCAAATTCAAACTCCATATATGATTATTCAAATGCCATTTAATTGATTTGTGCTAAACAGCAGCTATAAGTTGTTCTAACATGCATGAAAATGGTACAGATGGATTCCTTGAATTTTTCTGATAATTTTTCATATATAATTTATTTAATTTGGAGTTACGGTTGAATTTCTATGATTTATTGAAGTTTTAGCTATTTTCTGGAATTACCTGATTATTTTTAAAATAAACTAAATTCCAGAAAAGGAATATTGCGTCAGCATGACGCCGGGGTGACGTCAGCAGGTCAAAGGCGTCGACCAGGTCAAACCTGACCAGTGGGGTCCACTGGTCAGTGACCCAGTCAACTAACCAAGTTAGTTAGCCCTAACTAACTTAGTTAGCCGGGCGGGGCCCGCATGTCAGTGGCCTATCTAATTAGCTAAGTTAATTAGCGCTAACTAATCTAACACTAATCAAGCAGGCGCCTGGGCCCACACGTCAGGGGGGTCAAACCCCGGGTCAACTCGCCGGAGTTGACCCGCGGCTCGTCGCCGGCGGAGCCAGAGACGGCGGAGGGGGTCGGAATTCCTCCTCCGGCGACCAAATCGGAGACTGAGGGGCTCTACGCGTAGCTGGTGTGTGCGCGCATCGAATCGTGGCATCCGTTCGTGCTGGGAAGGTCAGATTTGGCGACGGCGGCGAGCGGGGCGGCGGCCGGAGCACGGCGAGGTCGGGGTTGGCGCTAGGGGGCACGGCAGGTCGCACGGGTGGGCGCGCTCGGCTCCTGGAAGGGTGCTGAGCACGTTGCCGTGCTCGGGGGTTAGCTACGGTGGCTCTAGCCCCGTCTGTGTCATCGCCGGCGGCGAGGAACTGTCGGCTCCGACAGCCGGGGTGGTTAGAAGGCGCGGACGGCACGGGGAGAGAGGGGAAATGGACAGGGGCTCACGAGGGGTCGGGAGAGAAGCTCGGTGGGCTCGGGGAAGCCTCTGCAACGGCGAATTGACGACGGCGATCTCCGGGCACCGGAGATGAAGACGACGACGCTCCGGTCGACTGCGGCCTCCTCTGGCCGCGTGCGTCGCGTGTGTAGCTCCACGGGGTCAGGGCGGAGCTCAGGGATGCATAGAGGGAGCGAGGGGGTGGCTGTGGCCCCGGTAAACGGCGTCGGCGGCGATGGGCGCGCTCGGCTGTGGTGGGGAACGGCGAGAGAGGAGCGAAGAGGGGAGAGTGCGGTGTCCAGGGGTCGAGGGGAGGCCGGGGAGGCGGTTCAGGCGCCGCGGTGGCGTGGGATGCAGGCAGGCAAGGAGGTGGCGTGTCGCCACGGCGCGCGCGTGTGCTGTCTCCCTCCTCTGCCTACTGGCAGAGGTAGAGGATGACTGGCATGGGCCTCGGTGGGCTAGGACACCAACTGGGCCAGCTAGGTGGGCTGCCAGGTAGGTCCAGGTGAGATTTCTCTCCTCTGTCTTTTATTTATTGTTTTCTATTTTGTTCTGTTTTGTTTTGGTTTAGGAAAAAATACTAAACCATTTTACAAAATCCTGAAAATAATTATGTGGCTAGAACTAAAATATACCAAACCACATAAAATGTTCCAGTAATTATTGGACATATATTATTTATATATCAAATATATATCCAATGCAAATAGCTATTTATTTAATTCAAAGGCCCAAAATAATTAACTCTGAGATACCAAAAATATTGTTTTGAGTTTTACCTCTTTGCAATATTTTCAGAGACTAAGAGGAGCATTTTCTTGGACTTCTTTGAGGAGATTTTAATGTTGATCATTTTTAGAAGGTTTCTGAGGCTTTGAAAATTCCTCAATTCAAATTTCATTTGAAATAAAACATGATGCTCACATGAGGTCTAGCCTAGTGCATTACCAGAAGCTAGGGATGTGACAATGAATATGAGTATGCAGCAAACCGAATGTTGTTCGGAGTCCCGGATGAGATCCCGGACGTCACGAGGAGTTCCAGAATGGTCCGGAGGTAAAGAATTATATATAGGAAGTGCTGTTTCGGCCATCGGGAAAGTTTCGAGGTCACCCGGTATTGTACCGGGACCACCGGAAGGGTCCCGGGGGTCCACCGGGTGGGGCCACCTATCCCGGAGGGCCCCGTGGGCTGAAGTGGGAGGGGAACCAGCCCCTAGTGGGCTGGTGCGCCCCCCCTTGCCCCCCTGCGCCTAGGGTTGGAAACCCTAGGTGGGGGGGGGGCGCACCACTTGCCTTGGGGGGCACTCCACCCCCCTGGCCGCCGCCCCCCTTGGGAGATTACATCTCCCAGGGCCGGCGTCCCCTCCTGGGGGCCTATATAAAGGAGAGCAGGGGGGAGGGCAGCCGCACCCTGTGTCTTGGCACCTCCCTCCCCCTGCTACACCTCGTCCTCCTCCCGCAGCATCTTGGCGAAGCCCTGCCGGAGTTCTGCTGCATCCACCACCACGCCGTTGTGCTGCTGGATCTTCATCAACCTCTCCTCCCCCCTTGTTGGATCAAGAAGTAGGAGACGTCATTTGTTCCGTACGTGTGTTGAACGCGGAGGTGCTGTCCGTTCGGCACTTGGTCATCAGTGATTTGGATCACGACGAGTACGACTCCATCATCACCGTTCTCTTGAATGCTTCCACACGCGATCTACAAAGTGGTATGTAGATGCAATCTCTCTCCTATCACTCGTTGCTTAGATGAACTCATAGATGGATCTTGGTGAAACCGTAGGGAAAAATTTAATTTTCTGCAACGTTCCCCAACAGTGGCATCATGAGCTAGGTCTATGCGTAGTTCTCTATTGCACGAGCAGAACACAATTTTGTTGTGGGCATAGATCTTGTCAACTTGCTTGCCGCTACTAGTCTTTTCTTGCTTCAGCAGTATTGTGGGATGAAGCGGCCCGGACCGGCCTTACACGTACGCTTACGTGAGACAGGTTCCACCGACTGATATGCACTAGGTGCATAAGGTGGCTAGCGGGTGTCTGTCTCTCCCACTTTAGTTGGAGCGGATTCGATGAAAAGTGTCCTTATGAAGGGTAAATAGAAGTTGACAACATCACGGTGTGGTTATTCGTAGGTAAGAAAACGTTCTTGCTAGAACCCAATTGCAGCCACGTAAAAGATGCAACAACAATTAAAGGACGTCTAACTTGTTTTTGTAGCAATTGTCATGTGATGTGATATGGCCAGAAGTTGTGATGAATGATGAATGATATATTGTGATGTATGAGATCATGTTCTTGTAATAGGAATCATGACTTGCATGTTGATGAGTATGACAACCGGCAGGAGCCATAGGAGTTGTCTTTATTTTTGTATGACCTGCGTGTCATTGAAGAACGCCATGTAAATTACTTTACTTTATTGCTAAACGCGTTAGCCATAGAAGTAGAAGTAGTCGTTGGCGTGACAACTTCATGAAGACACGATGATGGAGATCATGATGATGGAGATCATGGTGTCATGCCGGTGACGAAGATGATCATGGAGCCCCGAAGATGGAGATCGAAGGAGCTATATGATATTGGCCATATCATGTCACTACTTTATATAATTGCATGTGATGTTTATTATGTTTATGCATCTTGTTTACTTAGAACGACGGTAGTAAATAAGATGATCCCTTATAATAATTTCAAGAAAGTGTTCCCCCTAACTGTGCGCCGTTGCTAAAGTTCGTCGTTTCGAAGCACCACGTGATGATTGGGTGTGATAGATCCTTACGTTCACATACAACGGGTGTAAGACAGTTTTACACATGCAGAAACACTTAGGGTTAACTTGACGAGCCTAGCATGTACAGACATGGCCTCGGAACACAAGAGACCGAAAGGTCGAACATGAGTCGTATGGAAGATACGATCAACATGGAGATGTTCACCGATGATGACTAGTCTGTCTCACGTGATGATCGGACACGGCCTAGTCGACTCGGATCGTGTAACACTTAGATGACTAGAGGGATGTCAATCTGAGTGGGAGTTCATTAAATAATTTGATTAGATGAACTTAATTATCATGAACTTAGTCTAAAACCTTTGCAAAATATGTCTTGTAGATCAAATGGCCAACGCTCATGTCAACATGAACTTCAACGCATTCTTAGAGAAAACCAAGCTGAAAGATGATGGCAGCAATTATTCGGACTGGGTCCGGAACCTGAGGATCATCCTCATAGCAGCCAAGAAAGATTATGTCCTAGAAGCACCGCTAGGTGAAGCACCCATCCCAGAGAACCAAGATGTTATGAACACTTGGCAGTCACGTGCTGATGATTACTCCCTCGTTCAGTGCGGCATGCTTTACAGCTTAGAATCGGGGTTCCAAAAGCATTTTGAGCGACACGGAGCATATGAGATGTTCGAGGAGCTAAAAATGGTTTTTCAAGCTCATGCCCGAGTCAAGAGATATGAAGTCTCCGACAAGTTCTATAGTGAGCACATACTCAAAATGTCTGGGTTGCACAACCGCCTGTCCCAGCTGGAGATCAACCTCCCAGACGAGGCGGTCATTGACAGAATCCTTCAGTCGCTCCCACCGAGCTACAAGAGCTTTGTTCTGAATTATAATATGCAGGGGATGGTGAAGACCATTCCTGAAGTATTTTCAATGCTGAAGTCAGCAAAGGTCGAAATCAAGAAAGAACATCAAGTGTTGATGGTCAATAAGACCACTAAGTTCAAGAAGGGCAAGGGTAAGAAGAACTTCAAGAAGGACGACAAAGATGTTGCCGCGCCTGGTAAGCCAGTTGCCGAGAAGAAGTCAAAGAATGGACCCAAGCCTGAGACTGAGTGCTTTTATTGCAAAGGGAAGGGTCACTGGAAGTGGAACTGCCCCAAATACTTAGCGGACAAGAAGGCCGGCAACACTAAAGGTATATGTGATATACATGTAATTGATGTGTACCTTACCAGTACTCGTAGTAACTCCTGGGTATTGATACCGGTGCCGTTGCTCATATTTGTAACTCACAGCAGGAGCTGCGGAATAAGCGGAGACTGGCGAAGGACGAGGTGACGATGCGCGTTGGGAATGGTTCCAAGGTCGATGTGATCGCCGTCGGCACGCTACCTCTACATTTACCTACGGGATTAGTTTTAAACCTCAATAATTGTTATTTAGTGCCAAGTTTGAGCATGAACATTGTATTTGGATCTCGTTTGATGCAAGATGGCTACTCATTTAAATCCAAGAATAATGGTTGTTCTATTTATATGAGAGATATGTTTTATGGTCATGCCCCGATGGTCAATGATTTATTCTTAATGAATCTCGAACGTAATGTTACACATATTCATAGTGTGAATACCAAAAGATGTAAAGTTGATAATGATAGTCCCACATACTTGTGGCACTGCCGCCTTGGTCACATTGGTGTCAAGCGCATGAAGAAGCTCCATGCTGGTGGACTTTTAAAGTCTCTGGATTATGAATCATTTGACACATGCGAACCATGCCTCATGGGCAAAATGACCAAGACCCCGTTCTCCGGAACAATGGAGCGAGCAACCAACTTATTGGAAATCATACATACTGATGTGTGTGGTCCAATGAGCGTTGAGGCTCGCGGAGGATATCGTTATGTTCTCACTCTCACTAATGACTTGAGTAGATATGGGTATGTCTACTTGATGAAACACAAGTCTGAGACCTTTGAAAAGTTCAAGGAATTTCATAATGAAGTAGAGAATCAACGTGACCGAAAGATAAAATTCTTACGATTGGATTGTGGAGGAGAATATTTAAGTCACGAATTTGGTACACACTTAAGAAAATGTGGAATCATTTCACAACTCACGCCGCCTGGAACACCTCAGCGTAACGGTGTGTCCGAACGTCGTAATCGCACTCTATTGGATATGGTGCGATCTGTGATGTCTCTTACCGATTTACCGCTATCATTTTGGGGATACGCACTAGAGACAACTACATTCACTTTAAATAGGGCACCGTCTAAATCCGTTGAGACGACACCGTATGAATTATGGTTTGGGAAGAAACCTAAGCTGTCGTTTCTAAAAGTTTGGGGATGCGATGCTTATGTCAAGAAACTTCAACCTGAAAAGCTCGAACCCAAGTCGGAAAAATGCGTCTTCATAGGATACCCTAAGGAAACCATTGGGTATACCTTATACTTAAGATCCGAGGGCAAGATCTTTGTTGCCAAGAACGGATCCTTTCTGGAAAAAGAGTTTCTCTCGAAAGGAGTAAGTGGGAGGAAAGTAGAACTCGATGAAGTACTACCTCTTGAACCGGAAAGTAGTGCAGCTCAGGAAAATGTTCCTGTGGTGCCTACACCGACTGGAGAGGAAATTAATGATGATGATCAAGGTACTTCAGATCAAGTTGCTACTGAACTTCGTAGGTCCACAAGGACACGTTCCACACCAGAGTGGTATGGCAACCCTGTCCTGGAAATCATGTTGTTAGACAACGGTGAACCTTCGAACTATGAAGAAGCAATGGCGGGCCCAGATTCCAACAAATGGCTAGAATCCATGCAATCCGAGATAGAATCCATGTATGAAAACAAAGTATGGACTTTGACTGACTTGCCCGATGATCGACGAGCGATAGAAAACAAATGGATCTTTAAGAAGAAGACGGACGCGGATGGTAATGTCACCATCTATAGAGCTCAACTTGTCGCTAAGGGTTATCGACAAGTTCAAGGGATTGACTACGATGAGACTTTCTCTCCCGTAGCGAAGCTTAAGTCCGTTCGAATCATGTTAGCAATTGCCGCATACTATGATTATGAGATATGGCAGATGGACGTCAAAACGGCATTCCTTAACGGTTATCTTAAGGAAGAGTTGTATATGATGCAGCCGAAAGGTTTTGTCGATCCTAAGAATGCTAACAAAGTATGCAAGCTCCAGCGATCCATTTATGGGTTGGTGCAAGCATCTCGGAGTTGGAACATTCGCTTTGATGAGATGATCAATGCGTTTGGGTTTATGCAGACTTATGGAGAAGCCTGCGTTTACAAGAAAGTGAATGGGAGCTCTGTAGCATTTCTCATATTATATGTAGATGACATACTTTTCATGGGAAATGATATAGAATTCTTGGACAGCATTAAGGCCTACTTGAATAAGTGTTTTTCAATGAAGGACCTTGGAAAAGCTGCTTACATATTAGGCATCAAGATCTATAGGGATAGATCGAGATGCCTCATAGGTCTTTCACAAAGCACATACCTTGATAAGATTTTGAAGAAGTTCAAAATGGATCAGTCCAAGAAAGGGTTCTTGCCTGTACTACAAGGTGTGAGATTGAGCTCGGCTCAAGCCCGACCACGGCAAAAGATAAAGAAGAGATGAGCGTCATCCCCTATGCCTCAGCCATAGGATCTATTATGTATGCCATGCTGTGTACCAGACCTGATGTAAACCTTGCCGTAAGTTTGGTAGGAAGGTACCAAAGTAATCCCGGCAAGGAACACTGGACAGCGGTCAAGAATATCCTGAAGTACCTGATAAGGACAAAGGACATGTTTCTCGTTTATGGAGGTGACGAAGAGCTCGTTGTAAAGGGCTACGTCGACGCTAGCTTCGACACAGATCTGGATGACTCTAAGTCACAAACCGGATACGTGTATATGTTGAATGGTGGGGCGGTAAGCTGGTGCAGCTGCAAGCAGAGCGTCGTGGTGGGATCTACATGTGAAGCAGAATACATGGCAGCCTCGGAGGCAGCGCATGAAGCAATTTGGGTGAAGGAGTTCATCACCGACCTAGGAGTCATACCCAATGCGTCGGGGCCGATCAAACTCTTCTGTGAAAACACTGGAGCTATTGCCCTTGCCAAGGAGCCCAGGTTTCACAAGAAGACCAGGCACATCAAGCGTCGTTTCAACTCCATCCGTGAAAATGTTCAAGATGGAGACATAGATATTTGCAAAGTACATACGGATCTGAATGTCGCAGATCCGTTGACTAAACCTCTTCCGCGAGCAAAACATGATCAACACCAGAACTCTATGGGTGTTCGATTCATCACAATGTAACTAGATTATTGACTCTAGTGCAAGTGGGAGACTGTTGGAAATATGCCCTAGAGGCAATAATAAAAGGATTATTATTATATTTCCTTGTTCATGATAATTGTCTTTTATTCATGCTATAATTGTATTATTCGGAAATCGTAATACACGTGTGAATGCATAGACCACAATACGTCCCTAGTAAGCCTCTAGTTGACTAGCTCATTGGTCAACAGATAGTCATGGTTTCCTGACTATGGACATTAGATGTCGTTGACAACGGGATCACATCATTAGGAGAATGATGTGATGGACAAGACCCAATCCTAAGCATAGCATAAGATCGTGTAGTTCGTTTTGCTAGAGCTTTTACAATATCAAGTATCTTTTCCTTAGACCATGAGATCGTGTAACTCCCGGATACCGTAGGAGTGCCTTGGGTGTACCAAACATCACAACGTAACTGGGTGACTATAAAGGTGCACTACAGGTATCTCCGAAAGTGTCTGTTGGGTTGACACGGATCGAGACTGGGATTTGTCACTCCGTATAACGGAGAGGTATCACTGGGCCCACTCGGTAGTGCATCATCATAATGGGCTCAAAGTGACCAAGTGTCTGGTCATGGGATCATGCATTACGGTACGAGTAAAGTGACTTGCCGGTAACGAGATTGAACGAGGTATTGGGATACCGACGATCGAATCTCGGGCAAGTAACATACTGTCTGACAAACAGAATAGTATACGGGGTTGCTTGAATCCTCGACATTGTGGTTCATCCGATGAGATCATCGAGGAGTATGTGGGAGCCAACATGGGTATCCAGATCCCGCTGTTGGTTATTGACCGGAGAGCCGTCTCGGTCATGTCTGCATGTCTCCCGAACCCGTAGGGTCTACACACTTCAGGTTCGGTGACGCTAGGGTTGTATGAATATGAGTATGTAGCAAACCGAATGTTGTTCGGAGTCCCGGATGAGATCCCGGACGTCACGAGGAGTTCCGGAATGGTCCAGAGGTAAAGAATTATATATAGGAAGTGCTGTTTCGGCCATCGGGAAAGTTTCGGGGTCACCCGGTATTGTACCGGGACCACCGGAAGGGTCCCGGGGGTCCACCGGGTGGGGCCACCTATCCCGGAGGGCCCCGTGGGCTGAAGTGGGAGGGGAACCAGCCCCTAGTGGGCTGGTGCGCCCCCCCTTGGGCCCCCCTGCGCCTAGGGTTGGAAACCCTAGGTGGTGGGGGGCGCACCACTTGCCTTGGGGGGCACTCCACCCCCTGACCGCCGCCCCCCTTGGGAGATTGCATCTCCCAGGACCGGCGCCCCCCTGGGGGTCTATATAAAGGAGGGCAGGGGGAGGGAAGCCACACCCTGTGTCTTGGCACCTCCCTCCCCCTGCTACACCTCGTCCTCCTCCCGCAGCAGCTTGGCGAAGCCCTGCCGGAGTTCTGCTGCATCCACCACCACGCCGTTGTGCTGCTGGATCTTCATCAACCTCTCCTCCCCCCTTGCTGGATCAAGAAGTATGAGACGTCATCTGTTCCGTACGTGTGTTGAACGCGGAGGTGCTGTCCGTTCGGCACTTGGTCATCAGTGATTTGGATCACGACGAGTACGACTCCATCATCACCGTTCTCTTGAATGCTTCCACACGCGATCTACAAAGTGGTATGTAGATGCAATCTCTCTCCTATCACTCGTTGCTTAGATGAACTCATAGATGGATCTTGGTGAAACCGTAGGAAATTTTTTAATTTTCTGCAACGTTCCCCAACAGGGGAAACGTTTTTTCGCGAAATACGGTGGCCTTTCCGGTGGGTCCCTGCTGTCAGGTGGAGGAATCATTATTTTGCGTGTAATAAGGAGGCACTTCCTTGCTGCGGCCGTGGACCTAGCTGTCAGCCTCTCCACGTACAGTCCATGTCCGATGGAAGTCGTTCCTTGACCATGTTGACCATGCCGCGCCGAGAGCACCACGGCGGTGGACGACGGCGAGGCCTAGGAAGGGGACGACTCAGAGCCGGGGAAGAAGCAGCAGTGGATGCCCATGCGAAAAGGAGTACGAGGGTTCACTGGTTCGGCCGCGGTGTGAGGGGTATGTCGCTGCAAAATAACAGGGGGTGTGGGTGAGTAGAGGGATGGCCTGGCCAGCGGTGGGAGTAGTAGGGGGCGGTGAGGCCTCCGCGGCATCACAGCCGGCCACGGGAGGCAGGAGCACGCGGCACGACTGACGCTGGTTTGGCGGTTGGAGCAAGAAGACCAGAGGTTGAAGAAGCACTACGGCCGTTGGATGAACATCGTACGGTAACAGGAGCTAGAATCATTCATATTGACTAAGTTGACAAAGCCCTCCGTCCCTGTAAACTTGGTAGGCCCACAAGTCAGCCTCCCACTATGCTGAGTTCCAGCTAGCAGGGGGAGTATTCATTTTTTTGTGCGTAATAAGGAGGCACTTCCTTGTGTGCGAAGATAGCTGGTGGGTCCGACATGTCAGCGGGGGGCACGTTTTTTTCGTGAAATACAGAGGCTCTTCCGGTGGGTCCTAGATGTCAGGTGGGGGAATCATTATTTTGCGTGTAATAAGGAGGCATTTCCTTGTGTGCGACCGTGGACCCAGCTGTCAGCCTCTCCACGCACAGTCTACTTCCGATGGTGTCGTTCGTTGACCATGTTGACCACGCCGCGCCGAGCGCATCCAAGGTGGTGGATGACGGCAAGGCCCCAGACAGCAACGAGCCGGAGATGGGATGACGCGGGAGTAGAGTCGCAGACGGAGAGGTGTACGAGGGTTAACTGGTTCTAGTGCGGTCTGGTTCGGCAGTCGGTGGAGAAGAATAGGAGGTGTGGAGGGGTGGAGGTATGGCCTGGCCAACGATGGAGTAGCGCTTCATAGCGAAGCATGCTAAGCAGAGCTGCTAGTAGCAGGAGGTGGGAGGTGGTCCCGGCGGCGCTGGAGGAAGAAGACGAGAGATTTAAGATGGATGCTGGTCATTCGATGTAAATCCAACGGCAAACATGTCAGAATCATTTGTTGACTAAATTGACAAAGACTTGCGTAGGCTTCGACCTATTGGCCCACATTTTAGCCTCCAAAAATGTGGCACGTATTCAACCCATTTTTTCAGAATTTACAGTCTTTTTTTGCGCGGTAGAATTTACAGTCAATTTTGATCTTTTTTTTGAATTACAGCCATTAGCTGGGCTGGGTGAACAAATAATGTAGCGTCCAAGCGGACCATTTATTTTATTTCCTAAAAAATTACAAGCCATTTGCACTTTCTCGAAATACACTATTTTGCTGGGCTGATTCTAATTATAATGTTGGGTTGGGCCAGCAATGTTATCAAAAAAATAAAAAGGGGCTGAGTATTTTGTTATAAATATATTTAAATAATAAGTGATATTATTACATTCCTCCTTAAATCTTATCAAGCTTTTGTACACAATCACTAGGATTTTCGTGCCAAAACAATCCAGGATTTTATTTGTTAAGAAATTATTTTTATAAGTTAATAAGATGTGGGATATTGTTTTCTTACATATGTAAGTATCTGTTAAAGATATGATGACAATAAAAATAATATATAATAACATATAAAATAATTTAAATATATATAATATAGTTAGAAGGGAAACATAAGTTGGACCTAGCGTTCCTATTCTTATATAGAAAAATAGAACAGACCTCTGCGTTTTCTTCAAAAAAATACATAAATTGGGTTGCCAAAAATAAAACCTCGGATCGGAGGTCCATAGGCTGGTCGATACATGACGGCCCAAAGAAAATACAAACATGCCTATGGACTTCCCATCCGAGGTCGTGGGCTGCGCATGTTAAAAATGAAAGACTAGACGAGGCAGCCCAAAACCACGTCCAACACTTGCCAAAACTTCGTCCCTCATTTTCTCTGTGTTTCGCACACTCGACATTGTGTGGGCATTTTGACTGTGCATCATATGAAGATGTGCTATGCATGAATGTTGATCAGCATGATGTTAACTGGCTGGTAGTTCCATTTTTGACCATGAATAAAACTTCCAACATGATGTTAACCCTGTTTGAAAAGGTCATGTTAATATAAATGATCTGCCTCTGAAAGTTGCAGTTTCTTATCTGAAACTGAAAGTTGCAGTTTCTTATCTGAAACTGAACTTGTAGTTTCTTGTCTGAAACTGAAACTTGCAGTTTCTTCTCTGAGAATCACATTGTCTGCACTTTTATACTCCTATGAAACTACATTCTTTTAAGTGCTAAAAATAGATCTCTAGAATTCATAAAATAATTCATATTCTCAATACTGCAAATCTGAAATTCAAAAGACATTCATATCTGAAAGTACTCTCAAAATACACAACAATAACACAATTCACAACCTGCAAATACTGACAACCCTAAGCTCCTCCTGACAATTCACAACCTGTCCGACTATTAGGCTAGGGGGGGCAGCCCCCTCCTATTCCTCGGCGGCAGACAGCCGCCCTGTGAGACGATGGGAATGGCGAGGGAGACGATGGCGGGGAAACGTCGTCGGGCCAACTGCTTTTATCCTCTTGCAGTTGGGTTCGGTCGACGAAGACTCCACCGGCTCGCTCTGGCAGGACACCCTCACAAACGGCACCCTGTAGATGCTCGATCCTTCAATCTCTGGTGGATGCTCCATTTGGGATCGATACTCCCACCACCGCTCCCTCACGATCGTATTCGGTGAATCTGTTTGCTCCATGGCCCAGAGGAGCAGCTCTATGTACTCCGGTGCGACTCCCTCCGGGAGTGTCGCCGCCTTTTCTCTCTATTGCAGATATTTGGCCATGGATGTCGCCGTCGCCGCTAGTTGATCCTTGTTGTCAAACCAAGACTGTATCTCCAACATCCTAGCTAGCTTCACAGGGTCACCGTCTGCGATCCTCACGTATCAGTTGTACTCCTCCATCGATCTACTTCTCCACAACACCTTCACTCGCCGACGGTGGTTTTTGAATGGAAGAGGAGAGGAGCAGCGCTGGTTTTGGATTAGAACGGGAGAGGAGCGATGCTTGTTTTGGACTGGAACGGGAGAGGAGGGGCGGTGGTTTTGAAATGGAAGAGGAGAGGAGCGGCGCTGGATTTAGATTGGAATAGGAGAGGAGTGGCGGTGGTTTAAGAGGAGAAGAGCGGAAGAGCGGCGCTGGTCTTGGAAGTATTCTTTTGTTGTTTTGCGTATTTTGGGTCAAAGTTTGACCATGTACCCCATGCAAAATGTGAATGCATGTCACCAAAAATTGTATCGTTTGGTTCGTATCTAAATGTACTTTCAAATTATATTATTTTTGCAACGTATATAATATATTTTATGTGCGAAAATCATGGTTAATTATGACCCAGAATAAAAGGGAGACTAGTTAATGTGGGGTCGCTTTCTTAATTGAAGGGTAAATTGATTTTGATTTTGATCCAGTCACAGCGCGTCGGCCTTCTCGTCCAATCCTAAATCGCTGTCGCACGCTCCTCTCCCTCTTCTCCATTGCAAAACCACCTCCTCTCCTCTCCATCATCTCCATTCCAAAACCACCGTCTCGCCTCTCCGTCTTCTGATCTTCTCCATTGCAAAACCACCTCCTCTCCTCTCCATCATCTCCATTCCAAAATCACCGTCTCGCCTCTCCCTCTTCTGATCTTCTCCATTGCAAAACCACCTCCTCTCCTCTCCATCATCTCCATTCCACAACCACCGTCTCGCCTCTCCCTCTTCTGATCTTCTCCATTGCAAAACCACCTCCTCTCCTCTCCATCATCTCCATTCCAAAACCACCATCTCGCCTCTCCCTCTTCTCTATTGCAAGACCACCATCTCTCCTCCCATCTTCCAAAGCTAGCACCGGACCACTCAGAAGGACATCTATGGAGAGGATGCAGCAGCGAATCAGTCAGATCGCCGGCGGCGACCAGGCAAAGTTAGCCAGGTTGAAGGAGATCCTTAGTTGGTTTGACAATGAGTGGGAGATTTCTAGGACGGTGCGGGCCATGTGGCAATGTATGCGAAAGAGCAAGACAGTGGCGACGAGGGCGGCGATGTACATGTACTCCTCGGCAGCAGTCACGCCACAGTCCTCCGAGTTCATCGAGTATCTCCTCTAGGCGATGGAGCAGACAGATTCGCCCGAGGCGACGGTTAGGCGGAGGTGGTGGGCGTACAGGTCGAAGGTCGAGCACCCAGAGGATAACGAATCGATCAAGTATGATGTGTCGTTCGTGAGGGTGCAGAGCCAGCCGGAGCCACAGGAGTATTCGTTCTCCCACCGCAAGAGGAGGACGAATGGTGCGATGTCGCTTCCCCACCATTCTCCACGGTTCCCTCGACGCTCGCCTCGTTTCAACAATGGCGGTAGGGTTTAAGGTAAGCTTTGCACTAACCTAATCTTCCACCTACTCATGCTTATAATCAGTGTGACAGGTAATGAAAATCATACTTACAATCAGTCTCCGAGTACTATGCCAATCACCCTAAAATAGCTCTGGACCTTTGGGTCAAAGTTGTGACACAATGTACAAACAAAGAAAAATAGATTGGTGCTTCTTTCAGAAAAGAGTACTCCCTAGAAATCTGCCAATATAAACTACTAGTATTTGGTTAGGATTTGCTGCCGAGAAAGATCCGTCCACAGAGAGCGCCACACATCCCACTGGTGGTGGTGGATGCCAATGCGTGCATGCAGCATGGTTGGTGTCGGTAATTTTTACTTGACAGACCTCGCACTCTGCATATATGCTAGTTCCATACGTACATTTGTGTAGTTCCACCAAAATGCAGCTGAATAACCCTGTTTGCATAGATAATGAAAAAGCATGATTACATTGTAGTGGCACTAGTTGATGAAACACACAAAATAAATAGAAGATAATATTGCGATAGTATCATAGTATGCCATGCTGCGAGGGCGAGATGGGCTCTGCGACGCCTCATACGGTACGCCTCATACTGGACATCGTTCCAAGTCTCCCAGATACACCTTCTACCAGTGATGAACATCAGTGTACAGCGGTAGTACAAGGAGGTGCCTTGAGACATTCAAATCTCTATTTTTGTACATATCAACTAAAATTAAGCACCTCAGTTTGCAGAAACGCTTAAACATTAACAATGGGACTAGTTGATGAAACATACATTAACAAACAGAAGCACTTTCTTTATCTACATTGGAAATGAAATGATAGAGATGACACTCGCTCTATTTTAACTGTATTATTACTTCATTTTATCAATGACACTAGGGTCGAGCAGGTGGCAAACGAGGTGTACCGTGCGTCGCAAAGATGGAGGCCGGGGGTGCTTAAACTGGGATGCTGAAGCTGGCTCTTTCAGTCACCAACATGGATGATTAAATTCATGGGACCTTTTGGTGCAGTTCACCTAAAATGAAGCAATGTCCCATGACCTAGCAGCTTCTTCTTCAAAAAAATTTAAGAAAAGGGCTCCAGCCCCGGTTCCATTTCCATCAGAAAACGAAATCCACAAAGCTTCTTCTTCATTAGTTGCAATAAAATTGAGCAACATCAAGGTTGGTTGTGAAGCTCCTGGAATGCTCAACTATAATTTGGATATCATTTGTGCAGTGCAACTAAGATCGAGTGTGAAATGTATATCTCTGTTTGCACAAAAAAAGTGAAAAGGAGGGTGACTAACAAGTGATAAAACATGCATCAAATGAAAAGAAGCATGTTCCTTATCTGAATGGCAATCCTACAAGGACAGTAGCAATTTCTAAAGCAGTGGCATTGCTAGATATTAGTGTGGGCATTAGGATTAACTATGACAACCATTAAATACGACATTACTTTGGGCACGGGAGAGTAGGCGGACTAGGACAGTTGCATTTCTAACGAAAAGAACCAACTTATCTTAATGGGAAATTTTAGCAGGACATGTAAAGAAGTGCCATTGATTCATATTCATATTACTGGAGGCATTACATTGAAAACAACATTGGTTTAACGTGTCCTTACTTTTAATAGTGCGACTGCTACATTTTACCAGTGGCATTACATAAGAGTGGCTCGGGGCAACAAACATCAAAACGGGATATCTGGGTTGGTCCCATTTTTGTTCGGTATAGCCACCTTATACTGTGTGAGGCTAGCAAATCTAGTGCTGGACTTACTCTATTGACTTGTCCCCCAGTCCCCACTTTCTTTCCTTTTTCAACCAATAGATCGGGTTTATATTGAGTTTGTACTATGTTTCCCTTTATTTCCCTATTAGACCTAGAGACCAGTTGGATAGCCAGTCTCTGCTACTTTTCGCCCCCATTATTTCCTCTTTCGACCAAGTCCTAGATTCAGGTAACAAATCCTCCCCCACCCCCACCCCCTTTCTTCCTTGTTTGAACCAAGTAGTACTAGATTCGAGTGCATGAACTAGTTTTACCTCTTAAACGTAAAAAAATAGGTGGTTTTCAAAAAGCCGATCGATCCTATCTATGAGGGGGCCTGATAAATAGTAAAAGATACAAATGCAGCGACGTCAGGAGCTCGGGAAGTAGAGCAAGACCGGTTTCGAAGGAAGTTATACCTGATGGCCGCCGGGATGTCGCTAGGTGGGCGGCGGGAGGCCGGATCTGCCCACACTACGGCAGCGAGGAAGAAGGGGTCGGAGGCCCTCCCTCGCCAGCGGTGCTTGGGAGAGAACGGCAAGGCAGGCTGATCGGGACGCACCCAACAGTGGGTAAGAGCCGTCGCTGAGGACGACCGCGTGAATGTTGCACCTTCTCACCTTCCCGGCGGAGAGGATCCGGCTGGATCTGTGACCAGCGGTGAGCAGAGAGAGAGAGAGAGAGAGAGAGAGAGAGAGTGGCCACCGCTGTCGTGTTTAGATCTAGAGAGGTCGTGTCACATCCCTAGCTTCTGGTGCTGCCTAGTGTTTGCATCATGTTTAAATTTTTGAAACTTGAACTGAGGAAATTTGGAAGCCTCAAAAACTTAAATAAAAGAAGGGCAAAAACCCTAAAATCTCATTCATTGTTCCAAAATGCTCTTCTTAAATGTTTGATAATTTTTGGCAAGGGTTCTGGTCCCAACCAAAATATTGGACATTTTTAGGGACTTAATCTTGGGACTTTGAATTTAAATCATTAGCTATTTGAATTTGAATTATATTCATATAATTAGAATATAATTTCAAATACCCTTGAAATATTTTATGAGCTTTTGGAAAAGTCCATCTAGCTAAACAAAAATATTCAGAGGAGTTTTTGGCATTGTTTGAATTAATTTTAAATTCAAAACAGCGGCAAAACAAATTTAAAAAAAATAGAAAACAGAACAGAAATATAAAACAGAGCACTTACCTGGTGCTCACCTCGCAGCCCACCTAGTGGCCAACAGGACCGGCCCAGCGCGGCCCAGCCCACCTCCTCCTGTCGTCTTCCCCGCGCCAGTAGGCAGCGCGCGTGGCCGACGGGCGCCGACGCTGCCTCGGCCACCTCCTGCTTCCCCGGCCACCTCCTGCTTCCACCGCGACGCCACGGCCCTTCTAGCTTCGCCACGCAGCCCCTGGCTCCCTCTCTCACTCTCCTCGCTCCTCCCCCCCTCCTCTGTTTCTCGCACGCAGCCACCGAGCGGAGCTTGTCGCCGCCGTCCACTGCCACCACGGCCACCGGGCCTCCCTCGCTTCCCCGACTAGCCCACAAGCTCCGCCACTCCGTCCTCGACCCACCTCACCGAGCCACGCCCTCCAGAAGCCCCCGAACGACCTCACCGGGCTCGTCGTCTACCTCGGACCCGCCGGCCATCACTGTCAAATTCGTCGGCTCCGGACCGTCCCCGACCTCGCCGAGCGTTCCGTCGTCATCGCCGTGAGCCCATGCTCCAAACCCCTCTTCCTTCCCTTGCGTTTGTGCACTCTAGCCGCCGTTTCCACCTCACCCGAGAACTCCCCGCTGCCGGACATGGCACCGTCGTGGCTAGAGCCACAAAGGCTCGAAGCCAACCTCACTTTTGTGCTCAGCACAGCACCAGGAGCTCGTAGCCACCACCCGCTCCTCCTCTAGTGCATCGTAGCCCCTTCTCCCCTCCCCGCCGAACTCCGGCCGCCGCAAAAGCTGCCGCCGTCGTCGATTTAGCCCACTCCGTCGTGAGTTGTTGCCTCCGTTGGATGCGCAAGACTCCTAGCTTTCCGTAGCCGCGAACCGCGTCCAAAACCACTGCCCGAAGCTCAAATCCGAGCCGCGCCACCGTCTCGGGCCTCGCCGGCGTCGAGTCGCCGGCGGGATTGACCCCGCTGACTCAGTTGACCACGGGTGGGCCCAGTTTGACACCCTGGGTCAATGACAGGTGGGGCCCAGCTCTGTTAGTTAATTAGGATTAGTACTAATTGAATTAGTTAAACTAATTACCCCTGCTGACACTGACAGTGGGCCCCGTGGCTATTAATTTGATTAGTTAGAATTAATTAACTCTGTTAGCCACCTGAGTCACTGACCAGTGGGCCCCACTGGTCAGGTTTGACCCGGACCAGCCCCTGTTGACCTGCTGACGTCATGCCAACGTCATGCTGACGCAGTAAATGTTTTCTGGAGTTTTAAATAAATCAGAAATGATTTATTTATTTCAGAAAATAGCTAAAACTTCTAAAAATCATAGTAATTCAACCGTAACTCCAAATGAAATAATTTATATATGAAAAATGATCAGAAAAATCCAATCTATCCATCTGTACCATTTTCATGCATGTTAGAACAACTTATGACCACTGTTTAGGACAATTCAATTAAATGGCATTTAAATAACCACATGTGGAGTTTGAATTTGAATCTTGGATTCAAACCAACTTCATTTAATCTGGTTTAGTTGCATCAGCACAAATCACATCATACTGCCATGTCACATTCATGCATCATATTGTCACATTGCATTGATTGTGTTCTTCCTTGTTTGCCGGTAATTGTCCCCTCTCGATAGACGTGTACCGGCGATGTGATCGATGACACCGATGAAGAGCTATATTATCTTCATCAGTGCCAGGCAAGCAAACCCCCCTTGTTCATTCCAATAAAATCCCACTCTCCCACTCCTGCTCTCTTTTACTGCATTAGGACAACAACGACATATTTGTTACTTGCTGCGGTAGCTGAACCCCTTTATCCTTTGCATGACCTGTCATTGCCACAGTAAATAGATGAAACCCACTAGCATGAGTAGGAGTTGTTTGAGCCTTGATGTGCCTACTCATTCATGCTTGTTTGTCATGCCTGCTACTGCTTAGAGTTGAGTCAGGTCTGATTCATCTGGGATGAATCAGAGGTGTGTGAACATGTCCTACTGTGTGTGAGCTAAGTGTGCGAATACGATTTGATAAAGGTAGCGGTGAGAGGCCATGTAGGAGTACATGGTGGGTTGTCTCATTGCAGCCGTCCTCAGGAACTGAGTTCTGTGTTTGTGATCCATGATTCAGCTACTACCACGCATTGGGCCCGAAACCAATGGACCCTCTCGGCTTCTTAATCACCCTTGTCCTCTGTCCAGGAGTTGCAAGTAGTTTCTGGTGTTTGTAGTATGCTGGAGGCCGTGGGCAGCGCTGACCGGAGGGGTGGGCTGTGATGCGGTAGGCACATGGCACGGTGTACCGGGCGCCCGTTTGGTGTCTCGGGAACCCTGTTCACATCGTTTGGGGCTGTGAGCGAAACCCCGGCCGGATCTTCTCATGGATGGAACCCGAATAGGCGATAAACCTGGACTAGAGACTTGAGTGTTTAGGTAGGCCATGGCCGACACCCACGTTGGGCTTCCGCTTGAAGGTTGCTGATTACATGTCGTGTAAACGGCGGTAAGTGGTGAGAGCGTGTGTGAAGAAGTACACCCCTGCAGGGTTAACATCATCTATTCGAATAGCCGTGTCCACGGAAAAGGGACTTCTGGGTTGCCTGTACAGTTCATAGACAAGTGAAAGTGGATACTTTAAAATGCGCAAGATAAGCGTGAGTGCTATGGATGGCGTTCTCGTAGGGAGACGGGAGAGGATCCATAGTGGTGTATTGATATGGTGAATATGTGGACTCGTGTGCGCCACCTCAAAAGAGTTACTTGCAGTCGTGGTTTAGGATAGCGACCGAGTCAAAGCTGGCTTGCTGCAGTTAAACCCCCACCATCCCTTTGTTGATAATGATGCATATGTAGTTAGTTCTGATGTAAGTCTTGCTGGGTACATTTGTACTCACGTTTGCCTATTTTATGTTTTGCAGAGAGACTTCGGTCTCGCTAGTAGTTCCGCGTGGACTTCGATGTTTAGCTTGTTACCTCAGCTACGATCTTGTGCCCTCGGCAGGATCTGGTAGATAGTCAGGCTTCTCAGCCTTTTTCATTTATAGTTGTCTGTACTCAAACATGTTAAGCTTCCGCATGTGCTTTGACTTGTATGCTCTGATTGTTGGGTCATGAGACCCATGTTTGTAATATCTCGCTCCTCGGAGCCTATTGAATAAATTACTTGAGTCGTAGAGTCATGTTGTGATGCCATGTTGTATTTGCACATATCGAGCATATTGTGTGTATGTTATTGAAATGCTTGGTATGTGTGGGATCTGACTATCTAGTTGTTTATCTTTAGTAGCCTCTCTTACCGGGAAATGTCTCCTAGTGTTTCCATTGAGCCATGGTAGCTTGCTACTGCTCCGGAACACTTAGGCTGGCCGGCATGTGTCCTTCTTCGATCATGTGTCTGTCCCTTCGGGGAAATGTCACGCGATGAATACCGGAGTCCTGTTAGCCCGCTACAGCCCGGTTCACCGGAGTCCTGCTAGCCCAGTGCTACAGCCTGGATTCACTCGCTGATGACCGACACGTTCGATGCTGGGTCATGGATGCCTGTCCCTGTAAGTTTGTGCCACTTTGGGTTTACGACTAGCCATGTCAGCCCGGGCTCCTTATCATATGGATGCTAGCGACACTGTCATATACGTGTGCCAAAAGGCGCAAACGGTCCCGGGCAAAGGTAAGGCGACACCCGTGGGAATACCGTGCGTGAGGCCGCAAAGTGATATGAGGTGTTACATGCTAGATCAATGTGGCATTGAGTCGGGGTCCTGACAGCTTTGGTATCAGAGCTTGACTGCCTGTAGGATTACCAAGCCAAACTGGTCGAAGTTGAGTCTAGAAATTCTTTAGTTATATAAGGGAATTGATTTGTGGGATGGAACGTAAGGCTCTTTTTACTTCTTATACCTTATGCCCTTCTGATCTAAGTCATCTTATCTTTCCTACGGGGATTAAGAACTAGGCTATCTCTTCTTTCTATCAGGATCACGTGTTACTAATCCGTAGACTTATAGAATTGTTGGAATTAAGCCTCAGTTCAGTTTCTACCTCTGTATGTTAATTATTGATCTCGAGACCTTGATATTGTGCTTCTGAGTGGCTATGCCACCATTTTTGTAGCATGTCTCAAATCTTTTTGAGCATTTATAGCCGTTATGCTGTCCGAGTTATCCCAGGTTTCTAAATAGTCTGATGCATTTGCAAATCCTTTCTTTCCGTTCCCGATGTCCCTTATGGTCAGAATAAGCACACTAACCGGTGCGTTGAGGTAATTTATTGCCTTGACATATATGTTGGAGCTACTATTATGACCCTAGGTGTTTTAGGGAGTCACCTAGTAATCTAGCAATGTTTCGTGTTCCCAGTGTGAAGATTCTGGCCATCATTCTCGAAAGCATCTCGTGGTGCTACTTAGGAGTAGGTATTCTATTCCTGGGTTCTTGAACCCGAGATTCACTCTACTTACTTCATGTTGATAGTGTTTGCTAGTTCCTTTAGGTTATTAGTAACCTTTGCGATAGTCCTCGAGGTTCATGGTACATCCTTCTTCCAATTACCATGAACCATTCTTGGCAGGAGTTCTTCTGAACCAAAAGATGACAACAAGAGTGCTCTCGATGAGTTCTCCATGCTATATTGTGACTCTGCCAGTCCTACCTCTCTGCATGGCTTATCCGGAAGAAACATGTTGAACTTGGTTCGACATACTAATCTATGCATCCATAACTCAGAAAATTATATGTTCTTTGAGTTGTCCCTCTTAGTTGTATTCTGACCCCTGTCTATCATTTGATAGTCAAGAGTATGCGTGCAATCGTTCATCGATACCTATTACTCTTGTGGTCCGTCAAGCCATTCTATTCTGGAATGACTAGGAGAAACAAACTCCAGTACCTCATCCATATCTAGGATTGGGTCAAAACAATTGTACTCCGCAGATCAAAATGCCAATCCAGCTTTTGCTCTGTTCTACCTTGGAGTATTACCATCTTTTATATCGGGATTGTTATAGGAATTGCACACCATCCTATGAACTCTTGGTACAGTGATACTTCTTGCCATCATTGTTCATTCCTCGGTTCCTGTGTTATTGTAACCGGAATGCCAACAAATGAATCATGGCGTGTGAAATCAATACTGCTAGCAACTCTGTTGCTTGGTAGTTAAATGGACGATAAGCTCATTCTTAGCGTGTTGATTATTGAATCGTCACCCTAAGACTGATTGTGCTACCTAGTCTTTATTTCCTGGTGCACTCTTTGATTGATGAGTTAGGATTTTGTCAAGTCCTCGCTCATTTGATCATATCATCTTGCCCTAAAAAGCAAGATTGTTCTCGAGCTTAGTAACATATCGGTGGTTCGTGATTTTCCGTATATCTTCTCGGAAGTATTACCAGGTTGTCACCTGACCGCTATGTTGAGTTCGTGATCAAGTTGGTTTATTCCTGTAAACCACCCCTTCTCCAAGAATCCGTGTTGGATACCCTGAGCTAGTTGGATAAGCTAAACAACAACTTGGAGAGTTGGAAGATAAAAGCTTGTCCGACTTAGTTCATGTTAAGGGATATCTTTTTGTGTGTGTGTGTGTGTGTTGAAGAAAGATGATATCTTCATCAATTGGTCCTTGTGAACAATTGTTGGATCTATTATCTTACCCAAACCTTTGATTGAGTATGGGCTATCGTCAAATCAAATCAGAACCAATGATATTCGTAATGTTGTCTTACTCGTGGTTTTTCCTCGAGCATACACCATTATATTCTTTGGTCTGACCAATGCTATCACCGTGTTCACTTAACTATGGAATTCCTTTTAAAAAGGGAACCCGGATGAATTGTTGTTGAGCCCATTGACAACATCCTTATCTCCTCCATGATTTTGTTGAACATTAAGCTATTATTGGAAACTTCTATAAGCATTATCTTCATGTTGCATGCATGAAGCATATGTTTCGATGAAAGAAGTGACTTCCTTTGATTCATGTGCATTTGATGTAAGTTGCCGTCGTGAATTCGAGAAAGTTTGTTTTTGCTCCTCTGGAATCATTCCAAGTCAGTCATGCATGTGCAAAGTATACTATGGTTTGGTAGATTAATTACCTCCACTCCATATGTATTCCGTAGCACCCCAAGCCACTAATTGATTTGTTCAAGGAGAAGGAGTTCCTTCATAAGAGCTAATCCGGACTTATGAAAGAACTTCGATATCCTCAATGATGGTTCCCTACCAGAACTCGGTAGTGTTTTATTGTAAGACTACCATGTGATCATGTTTGCCTGGAACAGCGTGTTCACACGTGCGTAGCAGAACCAGCTCATGCTTTGGAGTTTGCTATCATAGTTCATTCCCCGAGAATCTCGCAACGTCATCCCGTCGATTTGTGTTGCAAACTTTCGTTTTTCTTCCTAGACTCGATGAGTCTGGAATATCCTGACACCAACCAGATCTGAATCTCAGGCAGATATGATGGTTGGAACATTTCCGCAAGAACTATAATATTGGTCCCTCGATAACTGGTAAAGTGGATGCCGTGGCCAGCACCACCCAGCCGAAAGACCTATTATTGTAGTATCTTGATTGAAGAAGTTGGCCACCTCCCCATAAGGATTTCGTAGGATTTACCTCCCTAGTCGTTCCTTATGGATTTTTGTGTTTCCGAAGTCCGACCTTTACTTGATGTTCTAGATACCAGACCATTTCTATGAATGGGTTACACTACCACATCAAGGAGAACATTAGAAGCGGAGTGCTAAATGTCTCTTGGTCGATCATCCAGATTTTATTTCCTTGGCCCCGCCAAGGGTGAAATCTGAGAAAGTGTTATCTTCCTTTGCATCTGCATCATCCATCATCATTCATCATGGTAGCAAGTTGTGTTGCCAGGATCCTTGACACGGATATTGGTAAAATCTTGATGATTATGGAAATGCTCAAGTTCTTGAGAGCACGCGCAAGTGCTAGGTTTGATCGTCGGCATTAACTGTATAGTGCTCTCAATTTCCTCGGCAATGCTATGACCTTTTCAAACAGTGAATTCACTCTCTGTTGTTGGGTTCTTCCCTAGTTACCAGAATCATTCCCAACATTTGCATTTTGTTCCCAGCTTGCACCGCCAATGTGCCATTCTACCACGGGTCTCTTCCATTTCCAGTGGTAAGCAAATTCATCCATTACGTTGTCTTCAACAAGGTAATCCACATCATCCAAGTCCGAGTATGCCATTCTACCGACCCCCTCCAAACGATCGCTCGAGAATTGCCTTAGGCTGGTTTAAAGAGTTTCAATGATCTCTGAATCAAAGGTAATTCTTTTTGCCACTTAAGGGGATATATCTACGAGTCACGGTTCCTAAGGTGTCTCGTTGTGGTATCATGGCAACTCAACTCCTCGCTACGTTAACAATCGTTTACCACCTTTTTAAGTGTGAAATTGTTGTCTACCTAGTGAACCTTCGTCATCTGCTTCACTCCATTCCTATGGATGTGTGCTTCGTCTCTCAGCTCGAGAGATGTTGCTATGTCTCATTCCGAGAGTTAATCCTGAGTTGTTCGACCTTCAAGAAGATTGATCCTTCTAGAGTTCCCTTATCCTCTCGTTGTCATGTTGGTTGGAGTTCTCGGAGCAAGACATCAAGATAATGATGGTGAACGAATCAACGTTCATTTGAAGTGCACCCTGGACCGTGAAGTTTGTGTTAGTTTGCATCCCCCCATCATCTTACCCTACGCTTGAATCTCGGGACGAGATTCTTGTTTAGTGGGGGCGAGTTGTCACATCCCTAGCTTCTGGTGCTGCCTAGTGTTTGCATCATGTTTAAATTTTTGAAACTTGAACTGAGGAAATTTGGAAGCCTCAAAAACTTAAATAAAAGAAGGGCAAAAACCCTAAAATCTCATTCATTGTTCCAAAATGCTCTTCTTAAATGTTTGATAATTTTTGGCAAGGGTTCTGGTCCCAACCAAAATATTGAACATTTTTAGGGACTTAATCTTGGGACTTTGAATTTAAATCATTAGCTATTTGAATTTGAATTATATTCATATAATTATAATATAATTTCAAATACCCCTGAAATATTTTATGAGCTTTTGGAAAAGTCCATCTAGCAAAACAAAAATATTCAGAGGAGTTTTTGGCATTGTTTGAATTAATTTTAAATTCAAAACAGTGGCAAAACAAATTTAAAAAAAATAGAAAACAGAACAGAAATATAAAACAGAGCACTTACCTGGCGCTCACCTTGCAGCCCACCTGGTGGCCAACAGGACCGGCCCAGCGCGGCCCAGCCCACCTCCTCCTGTCGTCTTCCCCGCGCCAGTAGGCAGCGCGCGTGGCCGACGGGTGCCGACGCTGCCTCAGCCACCTCCTGCTTCCCCGGCCACCTCCTGCTTCCACCGCGACGCCACGGCCCTTCTAGCTTCGCCACGCAGCCCCTGGCTCCCTCTCTCACTCTCCTCGCTCCTCCCCCCTCCTCTGTTTCTCGCACGCAGCCACCGAGCGGAGCTCGTCGCCGCCGTCCACTGCCACCACGGCCACCGGGCCTCCCTCGCTTCCCCGACTAGCCCACAAGCTCCGCCACTCCGTCCTCGACCCACCTCACCGAGCCACGCCCTCCAGAAGCCCCCGAACGACCTCACCGGGCTCGTCGTCTACCTCGGACCCGCCGGCCATCACCGTCAAATTCGTCGGCTCCGGACCGTCCCCGACCTCGCCGAGCGTTCCGTCGTCATCGCCGTGAGCCCCTGCTCCAAACCCCTCTTCCTCCCCTTGCGTTTGTGCACTCTAGCCGCCGTTTCCACCTCACCCGAGAACTCCCTGCCGCCGGACATGGCACCGTCATGGCTAGAGCCACAAAGGCTCGAAGCCAACCTCACTTTTGTGCTCAGCACAGCACCAGGAGCTCGTAGCCACCACCCGCTCCTCCTCTAGTGCATCGTAGCCCCTTCTCCCCTCCCCGCCGAACTCCGACCGCCGCAAAAGCTGCCGCCGTCGTCGATTTAGCCCACTCCATCACGAGTTGTTGCCTCCGTTGGATGCTCAAGACTCCTAGCTTTCCGTAGCTGCGAACCGCGTCCAAAACCACCGCCCGAAGCTCAAATCCGAGCCGTGCCACCGTCTCGGGCCTCGCCGGCGTCGAGTCGCCGACGGGATTGACCCCTCTGACTCAGTTGACCACGGGTGGGCCCAGTTTGACCCCTGGGTCAATGACAGGTGGGGCCTAGCTCTGTTAGTTAATTAGGATTAGTACTAATTGAATTAGTTAAACTAATTACCCCTGCTGACACTGACAGTGGGCCCCGTGGCTATTAATTTGATTAGTTAGAATTAATTAACTCTGTTAGCCACCTGAGTCACTGACCAGTGGGCCCCACTGGTCAGGTTTGACCCGGACCAGCCCCTGTTGACCTGCTGACGTCATGCCAACGTCATGCTGACGCAGTAAATGTTTTCTGGAGTTTTAAATAAATCAGAAATGATTTATTTATTTCAGAAAATAGCTAAAACTTCTAAAAATCATAGTAATTCAACCGTAACTCCAAATGAAATAATTTATATATGAAAAATGATCAGAAAAATCCAATCTATCCATCTGTACCATTTTCATGCATGTTAGAACAACTTATGACCACTGTTTAGGACAATTCAATTAAATGGCATTTAAATAACCACATGTGGAGTTTGAATTTGAATCTTGGATTCAAACCAACTTCATTTAATCTGGTTTAGTTGCATCATCACAAATCACATCATATTGCCATGTCACATTCATGCATCATATTGTCGCATTGCATTGATTGTGTTCTTCCTTGTTTGCCGGTAATTGTCCCCTCTCGATAGACGTGTACCGGCGATGTGATCGATGACACCGATGAAGAGCTATATTATCTTCAGACGTGCCAGGCAAGCAAACCCCCCTTGTTCATTCCGATAAAATCCCACTCTCCCGCTCCTACTCTCTTTTACTGCATTAGGACAACAACGACATATTTGTTACTTGCTGCAGTAGCTGAACCCCTTTATCCTTTGCATGACCTGTCATTGCCACAGTAAATAGATGAAACCCCTAGCATGAGTAGGAGTTGTTTGAGCCCTGATGTGCCTACTCATTCATGCTTGTTTGTCATGCCTGCTACTGCTTAGAGTTGAGTCAGGTCTGATTCATCGGGGATGAATCAGAGGTGTGTGAACATGTCCTACTATGTGTGAGCTAAGTGTGCGAATACGATTTGATAAAGGTAGCGGTGAGAGGCCATGTAGGAGTACATGGTGGGTTGTCTCATTGCAGCCGTCCTCAGGAACTGAGTTCGTGTTTGTGATCCATGATTCAGCTACTACCACGCATTGGGCCCGAAACCAATGGACCCTCTCGGCTTCTTAATCACCCTTGTCCTCTGTCCAGGAGTTGCAAGTAGTTTCTGGTGTTTGTAGTATGCTGGAGGCCGTGGGCAGCGCTGACCGGAGGGGTGGGCTGTGATGCGGTAGGCACGTGGCACGGTGTACCGGGCGCCCGTTTGGTGTCTCGGGAACCCTGTTCACATCGTTTGGGGCTGTGAGCGAAACCCCGGCCGGATCTTCTCATGGATGGAACCCGAATAGGCGATAAACCTGGACTAGAGACTTAAGTGTTTAGGTAGGCCGTGGCCGACACCCACGTTGGGCTTCCGCTTGAAGGTTGCTGAGTACATGTCGTGTAAACGGCGGTAAGTGGTGAGAGCGTGTGTGAAGAAGTACACCCCTGCAGGGTTAACATCATCTATTCGAATAGCCGTGTCCGCGGAAAAGGGACTTCTAGGTTGCCTGTACAGTTCATAGACAAGTGAAAGTGGATACTTTAAAATGCGCAAGATAAGCGTGAGTGCTATGGATGGCGTTCTCGTAGGGAGACGGGAGCGGATCCATAGTGGTGTATTGATATGGTGAATATGTGGACTCGTGTGCGCCACCTCAAAAGAATTACTTGCAGTCGTGGTTCAGGATAGCCACCGAGTCAAAGCTGGCTTGCTGCAGTTAAACCCCCACCATCCCTTTGTTGATAATGATGCATATGTAGTTAGTTCTGATGTAAGTCTTGCTGGGTACATTTGTACTCACGTTTGCCTATTTTATGTTTTGCACAGAGACTTCGGTCTCGCTAGTAGTTCCGCGTGGACTTCGATGTTTAGCTTGTTACCTCAGCTACGATCTTGTGCCCTCGGCAGGATCTGGTAGATAGTCAGGCTTCTCAGCCTTTTTCATTTATAGTTGTCTGTACTCAGACTTGTTAAGCTTCCGCATGTGCTTTGACTTGTATGCTCTGATTGTTGGGTCATGAGACCCATGTTTGTAATATCTCGCTCCTCGGAGCCTATTGAATAAATTACTTGAGTCGTAGAGTCATGTTGTGATTCCATGTTGTATTTGCACATATCGAGCATATTGTGTGTATGTTATTGAAATGCTTGGTATGTGTGGGATCTGACTATCTAGTTGTTTATCTTTAGTAGCCTCTCTTACCGGGAAATGTCTCCTAGTGTTTCCATTGAGCCATGGTAGCTTGCTACTGCTCCGGAACACTTAGGCTGGCCGGCATGTGTCCTTCTTCGATCCTGTGTCTGTCCCTTCGGGGAAATGTCACGTGATGAATACCGGAGTCCTGTTAGCCCGCTACAGCCCGGTTCACCGGAGTCCTGCTAGCCCAGTGCTACAGCCTGGATTCACTCGCTGATGACCGACACGTTCGATGCTGGGTCATGGATGCCTGTCCCTGTAAGTTTGTGCCACTTTGGGTTTACGACTAGCCATGTCAGCCCGGGCTCCTTATCATATGGATGCTAGCGACACTGTCATATACGTGTGCCAAAAGGCGCAAACGGTCCCGGGCAAAGGTAAGGCGACACCCGTGGGAATACCGTGCGTGAGGCCGCAAAGTGATATGAGGTGTTACATGCTAGATCGATGTGGCATTGAGTTGGGGTCCTGACAGGCCGAGACAGTGTGAAGAGAGCAATACTAGCAAGCAAGCGCGGAGGCTCCTGTCTATATAGTGGAGTAGTACGTACTAGTTTTCTTTTGTCTACCTGAGCCAGCTTGACCTCGTCAATGACTGTCGAGAAGTCTTCATGCACGTGGCCCGGAGGTGCAGTTGTCGTCATTTTGATCTGAAGCGCCGGATTATAACATATAACACGAAAAAATGCCACATGACAAGAAATCATAACCTCACTGCCCAAAGGAGACAACATGAATCCCGACGGAAAAACTAGACGAGGAACAAAGCTCAAATTAAAGATAAACTCGTAGAAAAGGGGTCCGTCGATAGATGTCCTAATTAACATAGCCGGCTTGACCTAGATGGCAGCCGAGTAGTCACTGTTCGTGCATGTGCCTCCAATGACTAGCCCAACTTAGTTGTCGCTGTTTAACCCTCGCACTGATCCGAAGCACATGACACCTAATTTTGCGAGATGACAAGAAACCTTTTTTTAGATTTCTCACCACAACTACAGCCATGTACAACACAGCCTGCACGATATGTAGACGATAGCCAATCCAGGCGTGTCTGCTAGAGTCTAGTCACATGCATGGACGAACTGACCTTCCATGTCTTGCAGGGGTCGTCCAGGCACCAACGTAGTACAACACTTCTCTAGTACTATCGCTCATCTCCCTCTTCTATTAAGTCACCCGACTTGCGGGGCCGGGGAGTGTGCCTATGGTCGGTTCTCAATTGTTGTCCCACATGTGTGTGCAAACGCAATATGACGCGCGTTCCATTCGGAGAGCAGCGTGCCAGACCGTCCGACTGTCTGGGGTGCGACGCGAACGCGACGGGTGTGCTGTATACTCCGCACATGTGTACCACCGTTTTCTAGACGCTTTGCTCCATGGCACGGGCGCAATCCATGGATACAAAATTAGTATACTGTATACTATTTAAAAGTCGTGGGCGGGGCTTTTCCTGCGCGGTAGGCGGCGGGGGAGTTCCGCCTAGTCGGTTCGACAGAGATGCGAGAAGACGAGGGAGTAGGCTGCTGCAAACGTAGGGCTGTGTGATTTGACAGCGAGTTACTGCTGGACAGGTGGGGCCCCGTGATTTGACTTGCCATTATCATTTTAACTGCGGCACTACGACCGGTGTGAGTCTCCTGATTCCTAACCACCTCCATACAGGTGCCTCTCCCAATGCTCCACCATGTAGTAGAGGCTGGATCTTGCATGAGAGCCCACTTCTCCACTTTTTCCTTGCCTCTCTTTCCTCCACATATGCAAATATGCCATGTAAAGCGCACTATTGTACTTACTTTTACTTGCTCCTACAGGTGCTAAGCTTGCCACATAGGCATAAAGTCTGATGTGGCAAGTTAATCAAGAAGAGAGAGACTAGTTTGGTGACCCAAGGAAGAAACGGTGCTAAGCGCATGTACCTAGGTGAAAAGACAATTTTGAGTCTATAGCTAATTAAATGAAGCAAACTTAGGCTGGTCGTAATGGTAGTATCATAGTTAGTATCATGCATGCCAACTAGGCGATTTTGATGAGGTGTCATAGCATTAAATGAAGAAAGAGAGGGTGTAGTATCATATCATGATACCGTATCATATTAAATGCTATGCTACTTTGTGTCATGCATGGCAATAAATAGAGTACTACATTGTACTAATATATGATACTATGCATTAGGGAGGTAGTATCATACACTAGTATCATATGCATGATACTAGTATATGATACTCCTCATTACAACCAGCCTTAGCAACATCATTTCATTGGAAGAGGTCACTCCTTGGCAAATGCAATAAATACTAGTACTCCCTGTGTCCTAGTGTCAAAAACGTTCTTATATTATGGGACGGAGGGTGCACTTCGGTGTGCTTCCATTGTAGAGAGTTTGTGGGTGTTTGCGGAGTTCGTCTTTGTTGGATACAAGGCATGGCCTCCGTTCCTAGGTCTGAGGGCTCTTGTTTCTGGCCACAGATGATGTGCCATGAGTTGTTGGGTCTGGTTTTTGCCGGTTTCCCATATTAACTGCGCGTTGTATGGTTTTCGGGTCCAGTTTCCCTATTAACTGGACCATTTTCCCTCTTCTATAATGCAAAGGCAGAGCACCTACCGTTCACGTCAAAAATTATGGGACGGAGGGAGTACGAAAAAGAGATAGAGAGGAGTAAAAAAATACACTTATAGCCAACCTTAAAGCTAACCTTGTTATAGTATGAGTGACTAAGTGATGACTATGTATGCCATGCCAACTCAGATAGCCTAACGCACCGTGTTAAATCTCCAAGGGCGCGACCACGCGAGCGACGCGACGTTTGTGGTAGGCACGACCATGATAAGGACTGCTGGCAGCCCTTGGATCTGAGATCAAACGGTCGCATGCTAAGTTGCTGAAAATTTGCAGAATAAACCTCTAGGATAGGATATTCACCCATAGGTCTAGAATCACGCCATGCAACCGTTCGATCTCAGATCCAAGGGTTCTTGGAAGCCCGTATCATGGGAGAATGGAAAGCCACTACCCTGCCGTTCGCATGCTGATAGTTCGCTCCTACTTGTCCCCGCACGTCCTTCAATACTACGACGGTTCGCTCCTAGTCATCTCGTCCATTCACATTACGGCAGTTCCACTAATCCTAACCCTCCTCCCAAATAAATGGCGTCCCAAATCTCCACGATCGGCGGTGAGTACAAGGTTAGAACCATCACCGGCGATGAGTTCGACGTCATCTACACCCGTTCTTCCGCGACGGTGAAAGGATGCCTTCTCGCTTCATACGCATGTTCGAAGACTCAGATGATGAGTGGGTCGTTGGGCTAGATGTTGAGTACACCACAGTCCTGGGACGAGAGAAGGATCTAAAGGACGAAGAGAGGAAGAAGCCTGCCATGATCCAGGTTTGCGTGCATGACTTATGCTTGGTCTACCACATATGCCATGCCGACGTTGAGTGCTAGGATTTTAAGAACTTCCTCGAGAGCAACCTAGTCAAATTCGTTACCGTAGACTTTGGTAACAACAAAGAAGTCCTGCGTCGGATAGACCTCGTTGTAGGCAACACCTTCGACCTCCAGAAGAATCGGCTGGTGTCCTCTCGTCAGCCTTCAATGCTGACCCTGGCAGGAGCCATGGTTCATCCTTCGTATGGTAAACTGCAGAAACCTCCATACACATTTCATCATCATGCATGGCAGCGGAATGTACTAGATATAGACCACATCCACTACGCTGCAATGGATGGCTACCTTTGCTTCAATATCTACAAGGGTTGGATGAAGAGCAACAGCCAAGTGTGCGGTTCAAGCAAAGAAGTATCAGCCAAGAGGAAGAGGGACAAGGACGAAGTCGAGGACGTGGACGAGGACTCCGGGTAAGGTGGCAGTGTAGTTGCTCATGGTGGTTCTAATGCAGTGTCTACTGGAATAGTTGCAAAGTTTAATTTCAGGTGTGCTTAATTTAATTTGAGGGGTGTGTTGTGCTGAGCCCCCAGCAGAACTATGTTATGTTTCTTCTTGTTACTTTAACTCTTCAGTACGTACATACTAGTATTTCTTACATTTCATCTTTTAGTTGGTATAGTACTACCACTCGTTTCTTCACATTATATACGTACAATATATATGCCAATATCATATAGCCAGCAGTTTAGTTGTCAAAGAATTTCAGGGTGCTTAGTTTTGTCAAAGAAATCCAGGGTGCTTAGTTTTATTTGAGCGGTGGGTTGTGCTGGACACCATTATTGTGACTAGCCTTTTTAATAGTACTATATGCATAATTTGGCGACGAGCGCTCTCTATATGTACCACCTTTTTTTCAATTTCAAGTTTTGCTCCATGGCGCAATCCATCGATACTACTGCTGTACAAAAGTATACTTTTTTTAAAGGCTAGAGGGCAGGGCAGTCTAGCTTGGTCGGTTTCACGAGAGGCGAGGGCCTTTGTGATTTGACGGCTCATTACTGCTGGAAGGCGGGACCTTGTGATTTGACTGCTCGTATAAATGCGCCGACGACATAATCGAGGAGGAGCAAAGAACCGTGCGGTATACTCAAGTTTTCCACTAGAGTAGTGTCGGTGTCAAAACCGACGGATCTCGGGTAGGGGGTCCCGAACTATGTGTCTAGGCGGATGGTAACAGGAGACTAGGGACACGATGTTTTACCCTGGTTCGGGCCCTCTTGATGGAGGTAAAACCCTACGTCCTGCTTGATTGATATTGATGATGTGGGTATTACAAGAGTAGATCTACCACGAGATCAAGGGGGCTAAACCCTAGAAGCTAGCCTATGGTATGATTGTTGTTCATCCTATGGACTAAAGCCATCCGGTTTATATAGACACCGGAGATGGCTAGGGTTACACAGAGTCGGTTACAATGGTAGGAGATCTACATATCCGTATTGCCAAGCTTGCCTTCCACGCCAAGGAAAGTCCCATCCGGACACGGGACGAAGTCTTCAATCTTGTATCTTCATAGTCTTGGAGTCCGGCTGATGATGATAGTTCGGCTATCCGGACACCCCCTAGTCCAGGACTCCCTCGGTAGCCCCCGAACCAGGCTTCAATGACGACGAGTCCGGCGCGTATATTGTCTTCGGCGTTTGCAAGGCGGGTTCTCCTCCATATTCCATGTGTTTGCCTAATACTGTCCGGTTTCCTTATAAATGTTGCGCTCCTTGGCTTCCACGTCCAATAATGGCCCTCTTCCACGTGTCGTACGAATGCGAAAAGCCAGGGTATTTTTATGCTTTACCCCCCTAGCTGCGCGAATAAGCCGCCTATAAGAGAGGCGAGGATCCAGATCCGAATCACACCATCCTCCTTCCGCAAGTACTCATCGAAGCGCATCTGACAAAAATCCATTCCAACATGGACAGTCGACGCGGCTCCTCCTCTCGCGCTCCCAGTCCTCAGCCAGGAGATTGGAGGAGATGTTCAGTCCCGCATAGCGAGTTAGTGACGCTCCAAGCAGAGGGATACCTTCCCCCAGCCTTTATGGTTCCGGTTCGAGCCGGACTGGCCACCTACAAGGGTGGGAACTAGGCGGAGAGCGTCCCCAATCCCTCCAAAGGAGAGCGGGTATGCTTCGTCCCCTACCTAATAAGGGGACTCGGATTTCCCATACATCCGTTTCTCCGGGGTCTCCTGGAGTTCTATGGACTCCAACTTCACCCCCTCACACCTGCCTCCATCTTGCACATCGCGGGCTTTGTAGCTCTTTGCGAGCTGTTCTTGGGCATCGAGCCCCATTTTGCGCTGTGGAAGAGATTGTTTTGCCTCGTACCCCATTCTCACGAGGGGTCGATATATCAAGTGTGCGGAGCCGAAATATGGCGCATCGCCGGGACCGAATACCTATCCGGAACCCCGAAGAAGGCGTCCGAAGACTGGCCTTCGGAGTGGTTCTATATGGAAGACGCCCCGCTGCCAGATCCAGTTCGGATCGGCCTCCCGGAGTTTAGCAACGCTCCTCTGAAGAAACGCCTGAGTTGGCGCCCGCGAAGCCCTTAACGGGAAGATGATAGGAGCGTCCAATATCTGATGGGCCAGATAAGGTTACTGGCCCATTCCGGATTGACCATGATTTGAGTCATGGCCACATGCATTATGCGAGGGGTGCAGCCGCTCCAATATAGGGGCCACCCCATGTGGGATTTCAACAGGGAGAATGACGCCACCCGTCATGGCCGCAAGGGGCCGGGATCGATCGCCGATCTGGTGAAGATCCTGTCCGGCTTGTACAAGGGGGAGAAGGAGGACTTCCTCCGCACGAGCCCATTGAATGGATTCTCCATGAATAACCCTCGGAGCTGGGTAAGCGGACGTTTATATATCCGATCCGTGCTTTCAAAGATAAGTGTCTTACTTTATGATTTCGATGCAGGAACCGCGCCGGGATGTGGAGGGCATAGGAAGCCCGACTCCACAACCCGAGGATCCGGGAAGATCCCTTGATCCGGCCTACGGGGAGGATCCGGACATAATGGTGGAACTGATTGACGGGGTGTTCCACCAACTCAGCATAGACAATGCTCTAGTCGCCATTACGGCTGACTACCCCAGTTTATCTCTGGCTTCCCACGTGAGTACGACCGAAGTCCTGACACCATTACTTTTTTAATGCTTATTTCTGACCACCGTGTACCAACGGTGCTTCGCAGGAGGTGCCTTTACGGCGGGAAGCCGAGCCCGCGGCGACTGACCAACCAGGGTCAGTGCGGCCCAGCAGGCGAAAGAGGAGTGCGGCGCGAATCGAAACGTCGCCGCAAAGGTATGGCGCACCATTATCTTTAAGGGAAAGACTCCTGGGAGGTATATTAATGCTCATGATTCTTCCAGGAGAAAGAGCGCTCGCCGGACTGTGCCCGGAGAGGTTGCCAACCAAGCCTCCGCCGGCCAGGCTCCAACACCTGGTCCGGAGGGGGAGGCGAGCGCAAGGCGCGAGCCGGATGCTCCTCCAACGGAGGATGCCGACAGGTTGTCCGCCACCAGGTCTGAGGTGGAGAGCGCCATGAATCACAGGCGCCGTCGGACAGTTCTTCGTGATGCGTGTTTCTCCCAGAGGCGTTGAATGCCTTTAATGCGGGAGACACGCACCTCCGTGCTGCTCAAGATGTTTTGACCAGAGCCACGGAGAAGTATGTGAAAGACATACGGGTGAGGAATTTTAATAGTTATATATGCCAGTAGCCCCCGAAACTTAAAATAGTTAAACTAACTGATTTAAGGATCATTTGTTATGTAGGATCTTACGGAGAAGAATACCCACCTGTCCGAGGAGCTTCAAGAATGCAAGGCCCAACTTGAGGCCGCACTAGCCACCACCGGGGGAGCCACGGAGACCCCCTCTGGTAATATATATTTCGAAAAGATAAGTAGTTTATGAAGTGCGTCATGTGCGTTTAGTGTCACAATAATATTGCAGAGGGTGCTGGACTAGATCCGGACAAGCAACATCTGCTGCGCCAGCTGAAGGCGGGCGAGAAGGTGCTTATGAGGGTGCAGCAGGAGAGGAACAAACTCCAAGATGCCAACACCTAGCTGGGCGAAGAACTAAAAGATGTTCGGGTCCAGCTGTCTAACTCCGTAAAGGAGAATCGGCGGCTTCCTCGCGGCATTTACAGTAAGTGCTTGAGCAAACTCTTTTGAAAAGAAGAGTTCGGCGAGGAAGTCAATTGACAGAAATGTGTCTGTAGGTGTGCTCACGGGTCGTCCGGCGGAGGAAATGCCTGGTTCCACGGGTGACCTTCTTCCCGAGCTGCTGCAACTGCACGAACATGTCCGGCAGGCGATGAGCGGCGTCGTTCAGGCCTTATGGCCTTACGTCTCCCTACCCGAGGGTCTTGGAGGGCTTGCTGAGAAGCTTCAGGGAGTACGGCAGCGCTTCCGTCTGTGGAAGATATCGGCCTGCCGTCAAGGCGCCAGGGAGGCCTGGGCCATGGTGAAGACGCGGTACACGAAGGCTGATCCAAACCACATGGCCGAGGTCGGACCTGTGGGGCCTGATGGGAAGGAGATCCCTGTGAGCCTGATGTACGGCCAAGTAGAGTTGGCCGCGAAATATTCCCAACGGGACTGTAAACTAGACAACCTATTAGATGGGATTGAAGAGGAGTACAATCAGTCAGTTTGACGATGTAATTGAAAATGACATGTAAAATGCCTTCTAGCCGGATTGTAGATCATTTGTCTTTGCGGACCTTTTCGCTTCAACCTTGGGACCCAACAGTCCGGAGTGTGTCCGAATTCCCTCACGGTTATACAAAAACCGGGGCATGCATGGAGACCAGGTGTAGGGGTCATAAGTGCTTTATCAGACAAGTGCCCAACTAGCTATGTTATATTACATGGTTAGTAAGAAACATCTTCCAGGGAGAATAGTTCCGTTAGGGGTTCCTTTCCCTGGGAGTCATGCCCTAAAGTGCATGTCCGGACTACGAAAAGAGCAGAAAAAACATCTGGGGGCAGATAAATAAATAAGTAATAAATCATCTTTCAAGTCACCGACCGAATATTCCCTTAAGAATGCTAGCCTTCGGCTTCACCCAGTCTGAGGTACACATCCGGCTGACCCGGCAGTAACAATCGCAGAGGTGCTCCCTTTACCTCCTAGCCGAACAATCGGGAACGTAGGGGTAAGCACAGGAGCCAGGCAACCCAGCGTGGCCAAAACTTAAGTCATATCGATGCATATAATGGTGAGTAAAAGGTACATGCGGAAGTATGACGGATGTGTTGGGCATGAAGCCCTTATAAATAAGCTTCTGTTAAAGAAGCCCCCAGATATAGCAAGTGCGAGTAGCACATCAAGTGTGTGCGAACAATGCGCAGATCAGCCCTCAAAGGCTTTTACTGAAAGAGGGAGGAAAAAGGAGGGAAACCAAAGATAGCGAAAAATATGAAAGGTGGACGGAGGAAGGAGACGAACTCTGAGTCCGGCGCTAGGCATAGAATCTTCGGAGACGAGCTGCGTTCCATGGGTTCGGCTCGAGTCGGTTGTTAGATGCGTTGCGTAGACGGTATGCACCGCCGGTAAGGACTTGGTCGATGATGAAGGGACCTTCCCATTTGGGCTTAAGTTTGTCCTTTTTCTTGTCCGGCAGGCGTAGAACTAGCTCGCCAACATTGTAAGTTTTGGGCCGTACTTCTCTGCTTTGATATCTTCGAGCCTGCTGCTGATAGAATGTGGAACGGGATTTTGCCACATCGCGCTCCTCCTCTAAGGCGTCCAAACTGTCCTGCCGATCCAACTCGGCTTCTCTTTATTCGTACATGCGCACGCGAGGTGAGTCATGAATTATATCGCAGGGCAAAACTGCCTCAGCACCGTATACCATAAAAAATGGTGTGAATCCGGTAGTGCGGTTTGGCGTGGTCCGCAGCCCCCAGAGTACGGAGTCGAGCTCCTCTACCCAGTGCGTGTTAGATTCTGTGAGGGACCGCACTAATCTGGGTTTAATGCCGCTCATGATTAGACCATTTGCTCGTTCGACTTGACCGTTAGTTTGAGGGTGATAGACTGAAGCATAGTCGAGCTTGATGCCCATGTTCTTGCACCAGAGTTTAACCTCGTTGGCCGTGAAATTCGTTCCGTTATCAGTGATGATGCTATGGGGGACGCCAAAACGGTGTACTACCCCGGATATGAAGTCTATCACAGGTCCAGATTCTGCCGTTTTAACTGGCTTGGCCTCTATCCATTTGGTGAATTTGTCCATCATGACCAATAAGTATTTTTGCTTGTGGGTTCCCCCTTTAAGGGGTCCAACCATGTCAAGCCCCCAGACCGCGAACGACCAAGTGATGGGTATAGTTTTGAGGGCGATGGGTGGCATGTGGCTTTGATTAGCAAAGAGCTGGCAACCGACGCATCGTTGGACTAAGTCCTGAGCATCTGCCCGGGCTGTCGGCCAATAAAATCATGTACAGAAGGCCTTGCCTACAAGGGCCCGGGCTGCGACGTGGTGCCCGCCGAGTCCGGCGTGAATTTCAGCCAGGAGATTTCGCCCTTCCTCTTCGGAGATACACCTTTGAAGGACTCTGGTTGTGCTTTTCTTATAAAGTTCTCCCTCCTGGACCTTGTAGGCTTTAGATCACCGAACTATGCAGCGGGCCTCATTTTGGTCTTCGGGAAGTTCCTGCCTAATTAAGTAGGCTAGGAATGGTTCCGTCCACGGGGCAATTACTGCCATTATTTCGTGGGCTGAAGGTGTTATTTCATTGGCTGAGCCACCGATTGTGTCAGAATGTTTCATATTGGGTGGTGCAGTTGGTTCCGGGTTGTTATTTCCGGACTCTTCTTCCCATAATACGGATGGCTTAAAGAGCCGCTCTAGCAAGATGTTTGGAGGGACGGCGTCGCGTTTTGCGCTGATGCGTGCCAACACGTCTGCTGCCTGGTTATTATACTGGGCTACATGGTGGAATTCGAGTCCTTCGAACCGAGCTAACATTTTTAGGACGGCGTTACGGTAGGCTGCCATTTTCGGATCCTTGGCGTCAAAGTCTCCATTTACTTGGGATATTGCGAGGTTTGAATCCCCGCGCACCTCTAGGCGTTGAATACCCATGGAGATTGCCATCCGGAGACCATGTAGAAGGGCCTCATATTCGGCTGCGTTGTTGGATTCCGTGTACATTATTTGAAGTACGTATTGGACTGTGTCTCCGGTTGGGGACGTCAAGACGACGCCAGACCCCAAGCGAGCCAACATTTTGGAGCCGTCGAAATGCATGATCCAATTGGAGTATGCGCCGTACTCTTTAGGGAGTTCGGCTTCGGTCCATTCGGCGATGAAGTCAGCCAAAACTTGCGACTTTATAGCTCGTCGTGGTTTGTAGGTTATGTCAAATGGTAAGAGCTCAATGGCCCATTTTGCAATCCTGCCCGTCGCATCGCGATTGTTTATAATATCGTTGAGAGGTACTTCGGAGGCCACCGTTATGGAACACTCTTGAAAGTAGTGTCGCAGCTTCCGGGATGCCATGAACACCGCGTACGCTATCTTTTGATAATGTGGGTACCAGGACTTGCATGGAGTTAAGACAGTGGATATGTAGTACACTGGTTTTTGAAGAGGGAATTTGTGCCCTTCTGTTTCTCGTTCGACGACGAGTACCGCGCTAACAACTTGATGTGTTGCTGCGATATATAATAACATCAGTTCGCCTAGGTTGGGCCCAGCCAGGACCGGATTTGTTGCCAATATGGCCTTAATTTCTTCGAGTCCGGCCGTGGCAGCATCCGTCCATTCAAAGTGTTCGGTGCGCCGGATGAGGCGATAGAGGGGCAGTGCCTTTTCTCCCAAACGGGAGATGAAGCGGCTTACAGCCGCCACGCATCCAGTTAGTTTTTGTATTTGTTTGAGGTCTTTTGGGATATCCAATTGTGACAGAGCTCGGATCTTGGCTGGGTTTGCTTCAATTCCTCTACCGGATACAATGAAGCCCAAGAGCTTTCCGGCTGGTACGCAGAAAACACATTTTTCCGGGTTGAGCTTAATGTCGTATGCTCGGAGGTTGTCGAATGTAAGCCTCAAATCGTCTACTAGAGTTTCGACGTGTTTGGTCTTAACGACCACATCGTCTACGTATGCCTCCACTGTTTTGCCTATCTGGGTAGCCAGACATGTCTGAATCATGCGCTGATATGTTGCGCCGGTGTTTTTGAGTCCGAAGGGCATTGTGTTGAAGCAGAATGGTCCGTATGGAGTAATGAATGCCGTTGCGGCCTGATCTTTTTCCGCCATCTTGATTTGATGGTATCCGGAGTATGCGTCGAGGAAGCACAATGAATCGTGCCCTGCGGTAGCATCGATGATTTGGTCGATGCGGGGGAGGGGGAAAGGATCCTTTGGACAAGCCTTGTTAAGGTCTTTGAAATCGACACAAAGGCGCCAGGATTTGTCCTTTTTTGGTACCATTACCAGGTTTGATAGCCAGTCCGGATGTTTTATATTTCTGATGAATCCGGCTTCTAAGAGTTTGGCTAGCTCCTCTCCCATTGCCTGTATTTTGGGTTCGGAAAATCGCCGAAGAGCCTGTTTGACTGGCTTAAATCCTTTTAGGATATTTAGGCTATGTTCTGCCAGCCTACGTGGGATTCCTGGCATGTCTGAAGGGTGCCAGGCAAAAATGTCCCAATTTTCCCGAAGGAATTCTCGTAGTGCGGCTTCTACATCGGGGTTTAATGGTGCCCCAATGGAGGCCGTCTTTGTGGGGTCCGTTGGATGGACCTTGAAAATTTGACTATTTCGTCTGCTGGTTTAAAAGAGGTGGACTTAGATCTCTTATCGAGTATCACGTCGTCCCTATCCACCGTGGAGCATAGCGCAGTGAGTTCCTCTGTCGCTAGGGCTTCGGATAGTGCCTCTAGGGCTAGTGCGGCTGTCTTATTTTTGGCGCGGAGTGCTATATCTGGATCACTGACAAGAGTGATGATTCCATTGGGCCCGGGCATTTTAAGCTTCATGTACCCGTAATGGGGTATAGCTTGGAAAATTGTGAATGCCTCTCGCCCTAACAAGGCGTGATATCCGCTGCCGAACGGGGCCACTTGGAACGTGACCTCCTCGGACCTGTAATTGTCCGGTGAGCCGAGCACTACATCTAGTGTGATTTTTCTTGTGCAGCGTACTTCCCGACTAGGGATTTTTCCTCTAAAGGTTGTGCTGCTTCGCTTAATGCGGCTCCAGTCAATTTCCATTTTTTGGAGGGTTTCCTCGTAGATGAGGTTTAATCCGCTGCCGCCATCCATGAGTACCTTGGTAAGACGAAAGCCGTCCACTATCGGACTGAGGACCAATGCGGCTGGTGCTCGGGCTGTTCGGAATTTAGGTTCGTCGCTGGCATTGAAGGTGATAGCCGTGTCGCTCCATGGATTTGTTGTTGCTACTTGGTAGACTTTGGCGAGGCTACGGATTGTTCGTTTCCGCATATTATTTGATGCGAAAGTCTCAAAGACTGTTAATACCGTACTGGTACTGTTGGGATGGTTACCCGGGATAGAAAACCTTCGCCACTTTTGGCCACCTGTCGTAGTATCCAACATGCTCGAAGGCTCGTGGCGCCCTCTGTACTATGGACTTTGCAGGGTCCGTTGAGCCATCCCTCAACTACGGTTCCGTGCCCTTTAGGGGGGTTTTGCTTTTTGGTTTTTAACCCGGGTGCTTGAGTATGACGCACCCTTTTACTTTGAACTAGGGTTGTGTTCAGGGTCGAATTGTCCCAAAACCTGGTTTCGGTTTTCCAGGCACTCTCCATCACACAGTATTTTTGTACTACGGTTGCCAGGTCGGCGAAGTGTGTAACTTCGCGACGACTTATGGCCTTCATGATTCCCTTGTCCGTGCAATTGTTGCAGAAAATTGAGATTGCGCTTTCCTCACGGCAGTCCTTTATCCTGTCCATAACCAGGAGGAATCTGGCCCAGTAATGATGTACTGTTTCATCGGGATCTTGCCGTATTTGAGATAGATCGCTTATGTTTGGGTGGGCGGGCGGAATTAAATTCGGAACCCCGCCCAATCTGAGGCTCAAAGGCCGAGAAGTTTCCGGATTTGGAAGCTTGGATTGTTGGACGTTATCCAATAAATCTGGTCCGATGCCTGACTTTAGGTTCAATACTTGATTGACGTCCGTCCCTCCGTGGGAATCCGGCATGGAGGGATCGGGAATCTAGACATAATTGGTCTTTAACATAGAAGAAGAGTCGCCGCGTTGTTCCTCTACCACAACAACGTGGTGGGTAGCCTAGGGAGAGTTAATTTCTCTTAGATCGGTTTTAAGCCCAATCTGATCGTAGTCTGTAGCGACTCCCAAGGCGGCGATGCAATCCAAGAGCTCATTTATGGAGGAGAGCTCCATCGGATCTAGCTGCTCGGCAAATTCTGAGTTGACGTGAAGATCGCTTTTGATGACCTGAGAGGTCATTGTCGGAGCGGCGGCCGAACAGGCGGTCATAAGAAAACCGCCTAGCCGGATAGTTTGGCCGGTGGCCAAAGCTCCCTTGACGACGGCACCGTCTTTAAAGACGGGAAAAGGCATCCCTCCTGATTGCGACGGCACAGAGCAACTCTCAATGAAAGCACCAATGTCGGTGTCAAAACCGGCGGATCTCGGGTATGGGGTCCCGAACTATGCGTCTAGGCGGATGGTAACAGGAGACTAGGGACACGATGTTTTACCCAGGTTCGGGCCCTCTTGATGGAGGTAAAACCCTACGTCCTGCTTGATTGATATTGATGATGTGGGTATTACAAGAGTAGATCTACCACGAGATCAAGGAGGCTAAACCCTAGAAGCTAGCCTATGGTACGATTGTTGTTCGTCCTATGGACTAAAGCCATCCGGTTTATATAGACACCGGAGAGGGCTAGGGTTACACAGAGTCGGTTACAATGGTAGGAGATCTACATATCCGTATTGCCAAGCTTGCCTTCCAAGCCAAGGAAAGTCCCATCCGGACACGGGACGAAGTCTTCAATCTTGTATCTTCATAGTCTTGGAGTCCAGCTGATGATGATAGTTTGGCTATCCGGACACCCCCTAGTCCAGGACTCCCTCAAGTAGTACTACGACGGAGGAGCACGAAACACGGCAGCCCAGTGCCATATGGCGATAAAAAATGATCTATTTTGCTAGTCATCGCTTGTTAGCATTGTTCTATTCATTCCCTCAAAAAAAACATTGTTCTATTCATGCCTTGCAGAGAACGTGACATGTGCGGCGAAACACCGAAGCAAAAGATGGAACATAGGAGCAAAAGAAGAAGGAAGATTATCACCCCAAATGATCTAATTCACCACGGAGTCGTAACTGCTTCTCCATCGCCTCCACGACCTCCATTTCCTTGTTCGTCTCCTCCGCCATCTTCTTCATTCTGTCCATGACGCGGGATTTCTCAACGCGAGCCTTCATCATCTATTCCACGGCCGCATTACGTACCTTGACAGCAGTCGGGTGCTCGATGCGGAGCTTCGCCAACTCCTCCTTCTGTTCCATGACGAGGGCCTGCAGCATCTTCATCGAGGAACTACTATTCTCATGCAGATTCTTCCAGCCGGCGTTCTTCTCCTTCAACAGGTCGATCTCGTGGCAGAGCTTCGCCTTGTCCTCCTGAAGTTGCAGGATTTCGCCGGTCGCCTTCTTCTCCAAGGCAATGCTCTTCTTCAGCAGCATCACCAAGCCAGCGGTCAACTCCCCCTGCTGATTGAGCTCAGCGGGCATGTCGTCCAGGCTCTCCTTCAGCAACTCCATCAAGCCTTGGATGCACTCCTTCTGCTTATTGAGGTGCTTCTTGAGCTGATCGGGCATGCCGTCGAGGGATAACGACTCCAGCTCCGCCGGCTCGGCATGTTCGCCTCCACGGCTAGGGCGCTCCTGGGAGCCATCGCCTGCCCGTGAGAGATCTTTCGAGGTCTCTGCGTGGCGGCGATCCCTCTTTTTTTTCCGCAGCCTTGGTTGCCGTTCCCTTGTTAAGAGTAGTTCTCGACCTAGAGCTCTGCTCACCGGCCATGGCAACGACGGACGAAGAAGAAGCACTTATGAGGAGGAAAGGTAGAGTAATTTTTGGTTAGGTAGTTCCCCTTTTTATAACCTAAGTACTAGCACTAGTACTAATATCTGCATAGTGGGAACACATTCAGGTTTAGTACGTACTAGTAGGTGTGAGCAGGCTTTCAAATGTGATGGGAACAAGGTAAAGATTAATTGATGGTTTTGGTTTCGAGGCTCGAAACGGCTCCCGATGAGTTTAGCAGAACATAAATTTCAAGTACTACACTGCTCAAATGCGTAAGTATTATGTTACTGTCAAAAATTGGCACAAAATACGAAGGAGACCAATGGAAGTACTACTAGCAACCCACAATTTAACTACTCGCATGCGTGCAGTGGAGTAATAATGTCTTTCTTACGCCCTCACGTCCACTCAATTTGCATGCGCTGTATTAATTGACCATCAATGAAGTGAACGACTTTACACGCGTCAAATGATCACATGGGGTGGATCTTGGTACAAAATTGCGTCTGCTCGTGTACCCGCGGGTGCGTGCGAGGGAATGAGTGCGTGCGTGGCATGGGTGCACATCTTCGCTTCATGCATGTACCGCCAGTATGGCTCAGGGAGGACGAGTACATTCTTCTGGAACCAGCAGCACGTCACTGTGATCAATCCACGCAAGGAGGTCGCGACAACGCCTCCACATGTGCCACGTGGCTTCATGAACTGTAAGAGATACACTGTGTAGCTTCCATTGGTATTCTAATTTACGTGTTTTGCACATACTCGAAGTACTAGTAAGGTACACGTGCATTGCACGCATCAGATTTTGCAACCAAATTATGAATAAATACCACACTATAGCATGTAATCTCTGAGTCATATATGCCTGATGTAGCCCTTCGTTTAATTCTTATAGTTCATCTCATTCAAAATCAATTAGTTTTTATAAAAAAAGCTAAGAACGCGGGAATAGGAAAAACATGGGATTATAGTGGAATGTCGTCTTGAATCCTACAAGATTGTACGAGTGTTTGATTGTGCATAGAAAAAACGCAGAATTCTTTCAAAGAGGTTTGATTGGATGGGATGTTTCCTATGAAATCTAGTGCAAATGAATCATATGGAAAAATTCCTATGGTTTACAATCCTACGAATCAAACAACCAAGATAGGAAAAATTCCTAATGATTAGAATCCTCCAAAATTCCTTTGAGAATCCTTTGAATCAAAGAAGCCCTTAATCTATTTTATGATTCATGGAATTTTGCGTTGTAAAGCATAAAGTAAAAACAAATAATGGCAATTCAACTAGAAAAAAAGTTTGGGCAGTTATGATACGGAAGGTTCTAGAACAAAAGAGAACCACTATTGTTTTGAGGTTTGTGCATTATGCTTAAGTTCAACCATGGAGTCTGCTAGATTGTACATGTGGAAAAATCCGGTGGGGGGCTAGAAGATGGTGGGAGGGGCCGAGTGGAGGGAGACTATGAAGGAATGCACAAGTGTGAGATCGATATTTAGATAGAGGGGGCGAACACATGTGCTGTTACACGCAGTGGCGGAGCCATGAAAGATAAATGAGCTAGGGGCCAAGCATTGCTAATCCTTTATGAGGAGGGTCAATTCATGAACTTAAACCATTTTAGCAGCAATTGTCTAATGATCACATTCATATTAGCCTCGATATATAGTGATGTTAGGGGGGGCAGGGCCCTTACTGCCCCTGTCTTCGCCATTGTGCACACGTCTGAGAGATGAAGTGGAAGACATGGATGATGAGAGGGGGACATTGGATATATAGTTAATGTGGGTGTATTAGCTATATATGTTAATCCTATATAGAGAGGTATAAATTGATCGATATGGACGTGGGAAAGAGGGTGAGACCTCACTGGATATATCGATTGATCGGTTTGTGTGGAAAACTATGAAAGACCTAGCTATATACACACATACATAGAGGAACATCAATCGTTGCGCATGCACGCGTGAGAGATAAGGAATGCCCGATATGATGGAGAGGGGGATGTGTGTGGGTGTGTGCCTTCATGGGAGACCGACATGAAGAAAAAGATTGCATGTGTGCACTACTAGGGAAAAGCCTAGCAGCAGCGCGGGTTTTGGGTGTATCAGTAGCGCGGGTGAGGGAGTCCTGGATTAGGGGGTGTCCGGATGACCGGACTATGACCTTTGGCCGGACTCCTGGACTATGAAGATACAAGATTGAAGACTTCGTCCCGTGTCCGGATGGGACATTCCTTGGCGTGGAAGGCAAGCTTGGCGATACGGATATGTAGATCTCCTCCCATTGTAACCGACTCTGTGTAACCCTAGCCCTCCCCGGTGTCTATATAAACCGGAGGGTTTTAGCCCGTAGGAAGAACAACAATCATACCATAGGCGAGCTTCTAGGGTTTAGCCTCTCTGATCTCGTGGTAGATCTACTCTTGTACTACCCATATCATCAATATTAATCAAGCAGGAGTAGGGTTTTACCTCCATCGAGAGGGCCCGAACCTGGGTAAAAACATCGTGTCCCTTGTCTCCTGTTACCATCCGCCTAGACACACAGTTTGGGACCCCCTACCCGAGATCCGCCGGTTTTGACACTGACATTGGTGCTTTCATTGAGAGTTCCTCTGTGTCGTCACCTTTAGGCCCGATGGCTTCTCCGATCATCAACAACGATGCGGTCTAGGGTGAGACTTTTCTCCCCGGACAGATCTTCGTATTCCGCGGCTTTGCACTGTGGGCCAATTCGCTTGGCCATCTGGAGCAGATCGAAAGCTATGCCCCTGGCCATCAGGTCAGATTTGGAAGTTTGGACTACACGGCTGACATCCGCGGAGACTTGATCTTCGACAGATTCGAGCCACAACCGAGCGCGCTGCACTGTCACGATGGGCATGATCTAGCTCTGCCGCTGGACAGTGCCCAGAAGGCCGCTCAAGTGTCCGCTCCGACCCTTAGCTCGGAGGCGACCGCGCCGATCGAGGACGGGTGGATGGACACCGCCTCGGTGGCTGCAATCCCTACGGCGATCGAGCCGAACACCAGTCTTGTCCTTCACGAAGCTCACGACTCCAAGGTGCCGGACTCCTTTCCGGATTCCGAGCCTTCCGCACCCCTTCCGATCGAACCCAATTGGGCTCCGATCATGGAGTTCACCGCCGCAGACATCTTTCAGTACTTGGCGACATCCTGAATTCACTAAAGTATCTCTCTTTATCAGGAGAGCCCTGGCCGGACTACGGTCGGCAAGGTTGGGATGCGGACAACGAAGAAATTCGAAGCCTACCCACCACCCACTTCGTAGCCAGTGTCGATGATTTAACCGACATGCTCGACTACGACTCTGAAGACATCGACGGTATGGATGATGATGCAGGAGACGACCAAGAATCAGCGCCTATAGGGCACTGGAAAGCCACCTCGTCATATGACATATACATCATGGACATCCCAAAAGAAGGAAATGGCGATGGAACAACGGAGGATGACCCCTCCAAGAAACAGCTCAAGCGCCGGCGTTAGCGACGCCGCTCTAAATCCCGCCAAAGCAAAAACTGCGATTCCGGCACCGGAGATAATAATACCCCAGACAGTGCCGAAGACAATCCCCTCCAACAGGACTCAGCGCTGGAGGATGGAAAAGCCAGCCCTCATAAGAGAGCGGCAGATAGAGAGGTAGAGGACGATAATTACATGCCTCCCTTCGAAGACGAGGCAAGCCTCGCAAGACGACGAATTTGACGTGCCTGAGGATCCCATCGAACAAGAGAGTTTCCAATGCAGGCTTATGGCCACGGCGAGTAGCCTCAAGAAAAAACAGCAGCAGCTTAGAGCTGACCAAGACTTGCTAGCCGACAGATGGACTGAAGTTCTTGCGGCCAAAGAGTACAAACTCGAACGCCCCTCCAAGAGCTACCCCAAGCGCAGGCTGCTACCCTGATTAGAGGAGGAAGCAACTAAACCTACATCACCAGCGTATGACGTGGCCGACCGGCCACCCCGTGGCTGCGACAAAGAGGCCTCTCGGCCAACAATTCAAGCCACACCCCGGCGCCGCTCAAAAAATACCAAGGCACGGGGAAATGCACCAGACCTGCGTGACATATTGGAGGACAAGGCAAGGCAAACAAGATCTATCTACGGATCGCGTGGGTGCCCCACGACATGTGACGATAACCGTCGTGCCGAATATGGCAAATACGGCCAGGCCGACCACGGCAGGCAAAGCTCATATGAGCTACGTCGTGATATAGCCCAGTATAGAGGCGCCGCACACCCACTATGCTTCATAGACGAAGTAATGGATCATCAAATCCCCGAGGGCTTTAAACCCGTACACATCGAATCATATGATGGCACAACAGATCCCGCAGTATGGATCGAGGATTATCTCCTTCATATCCACATGGCCCGCGGCGATGATCTACACGCTATCAAATATCTCCCACTCAAGCTTAAAGGACCAACTCGGCATTGGCTTAACAGCTTGCCAGCAGAGTCAATTGGTTGCTGGGAAGACCTGGAATCCGCATTCCTCGACAATTTCCAGGGCACCTATGTGCGACCACCATACGCTGATGACCTAAGCCACATAATTCAGCAGCCAGAGGAATCGGCCAGACAATTCTGGACACGGTTCCTGACCAAGAAAAATCAAATAGTCGACTGTCCAGACGCAGAGGCCCTTGCAGCCTTCAAACATAACATCCGTGACGAATGGCTTGCCCGGCACCTAGGACAGGAAAAAGCCAAAATCCATGGCAGCCCTCACGACACTCATGACCCGCTTTTGCGCGAGAGAAGACAGCTGGCTAGCTCGTAGTAATAACATGACCAAGAGCCCTGGTAATTCGGATACCAAGGACAACAATGGCAGGTCGCGTCGCAACAAGCACAAGCGCCACATTAATAGCGACAATACTGAGGATACGGCAGTTAATGCCGGATTCAGAGGCTCTAAACCCGGTCAGCGGAAAAAGCCATTCAAAAGAAATACTCCGGGCCCGTCCAGTTTAGACCGGATACTCGATTGCTCGTGCCAGATACACGGCACCCCCAAACAACCAGCCAATCACACCAACAAGGATTGTTGGATGTTCAAGCAGGCAGGCAAGTTAAGCGCCCAAAACAGAGACAAGGGGCTGCATAGCGATGACGAGGAGGAGCCGCGGCCGCCGAACAACAGAGGATAGAAGGGCTTTCCCCCACAAGTGTGGACGGTGAACATGATATACCCAACCCACATCCCCAAAAGGGAATGGAAGTGTGCGCTCAGGGACGTATATGCGTTGGAGCCAGTTGCCCCAAAGTTAAACCCATGGTCCTCCTGCCCGATCACCTTTGATCGAAGGGACCACCCCACTAGCATCCGTCATGATGGATTCATCGCATTGGTTCTAGACCCAATCATTGACGGAATTCACCTCACTAGAGTCCTCATGGACGGCGGCAGCAGCCTGAACCTGCTTTATCAGGATACAATGCGAAAAATGGGCATAGATCCCTCAAGGATTAAACCACAAAGACGACCTTTAAAGGCGTCATACCAGGTGTAGAGGCCAGCTGTACAGGCTCAGTTACACTCGAAGTGGTCTTTGGATCCCCGGATAATTTCCAAAGCGAGGAGTTAATCTTCGACATAGTCCCGTTCCGCAGTGGCTATCACGCCCTGCTCGGGCGAACCGCATTTGCAAAGTTCAATGCGGTGCCGCACTATGCATACCTCAAGCTCAAGATGTCAGGCCCTCGAGGAGTCATTACGGTCAATGGAAACACCGAACGCTCTCTCCGAACAGAGGAGCACACGGCGGCCCTCGCAGCGGAAGTACAAAGTAGCCTCTCAAGGCAATTCTCCAGTCCGGCTGTTAAACGTCCGGACACCATCAAGCGCGCCCGGAGTAACCCACAAAAAGATCGTCTGGCACGTTCCGAGCAAGCATAGCAGTGCGGCCCTAACCCCAGCCCTTGCAAACTCGCGAAACCAGTACCACGCGTACATAATTACGCTCTGGAAATACCATGGGCATAAGGGGAGGGGCACAACCACGGCACGCCCAGAATGCGGCTCAACCGCACCAGGGGCTCCCGATTTTGTCATTTTTCTTTTCTTACTTTCAGGACTCCACTATTCGGAAGGCCTGTCTGGCAATACAATCGCCGAACACACGATGCAACAGCCAGGGAGACAACAAGCCATGTCGAATGTCCAGGTGGTCTCTATAACGAGCTAAATACCTGTCTTACTTAAAGTCTCGCAACTTGCCCCTGGAGGGGGACATGTCAAATTATCCCATCTCTTGCTTATCGCACTATTTGTATCGTTCTGCTTTCATAGCAGCCCTTTAATAAACAATACATAGCTCTTGTCTATTATTGCATTCATTTTTTATAAATATGTTCAGTTATGACATTATGCAACTGTACACTTTGGTACGACCAATACACCAGGGGCTTAAGTACCCCAGAATACGGTGTGAGAAAGACCGAACACTCTCACGAGTGCGGCACCCCGAACTTATAGCATTATATGCATCGGCTCCGAATCATGTCTTGGGTCAATAGTTGGGTTTGCCCGGCTCCCATGTTTTGGTACCTTACGTTCCGCTATATCGGCTAAGGTAGCGCTGGGAGAACTACTGCGATTGTGCCCCAGTTGAGCTAGGCTAACACCTCAGTAGAGAAAGCTAAAACTGACCGTCATGATAGGGCGAGAGCCGGTCGCTGTTCGAGAGGTTTTTCGAGTCCCTAAAGACTTATGCCGCTTAGAGCAAGGAGCTGGCTTTGTCCGGCCTAGGCGTGCATAGCGCCCCGAACTCGGTCTTCTGAATACTAGGGGCTTCGCCGAAATTTAAAATTATAGAATTCTTTGGCTAAGTGAGAGTGATAAAGCATTATAAGTCCGATTGCCTTGTTCGTTGTGCTGAGCGCCTCCCTCGAAGGACCCAAGAATGGGAACGAGAGCGCTTAGGTTTATCCCGAACACCCCAGCACTCGTGGCATGGGGGTAGAAGCCGGCGAATTGCATCTCTCAGATTTAATAAATGGCCGCACAAAAGGTAATATTTTAAATTAAAAAGCGTTTCTTAGCGCATATGAACAAGTTTTCAGCGCACAGGATAAACATGAGCGAGTTTACTCAAAAATTAAATCCTTGGAACACTCATTCGCCACAAGGCAGGCACCCTTCAGGACGCCCTCATAATACAACTCGGGCTTGCGATGCTCCTTCCCCTCCGATGGCCCATCCTTCACCAGCTTCTCAGCATCCAGCTTGCCCCAGTGCACTTTGGCACGGGCAAGGGCCCTACGGGCGCCTTCGATGCATACGGAGCGCTTGATGACTTCAAGCCATGGACAGGCATCCACCAGCCGCCTCACCAGCCTAAAGTAGCTCTCAGGCAGGACCTCCCCAGGCCACAGTCGGCCTATAAGGCCCTTCATGGCCTGTTCGGCTACCTTATGGGGCTCGACCAGCTGCTTCAGCTGGTCGCTCAAGGGCACCGGGTGTCCGGCCTCAGCATACTGGGACCAGAACACTTTCTCCGTCGAGCTCCCTTCTTTGGCTCGGTAGAATGCGGAGGCGTCAGACACACTGCGGGGCAGATCTGCGAATGCTCCTGGAGAGCTCCGGATTCGGGTAAGTAATAAGTAATTCACTTTCACATGCTTGCTTTGCATAAAGAATGCCTTACCCGCCGCTATCTTCTTCATCGCCTCAATTTCCTGGAGGGCCTTTTGGGCTTCGGCCTTGGCAGATTTGGCGCTTTCAAGTGCCGAGGCAAGCTCGTACTCTCGAGTCTTTGAGTCAAGCTCTAAACTCTCGTGTTTTTTCACAAGAGCATTGAGCTCTTGCCGCACCTCCGCCACCCGTGCCTCTTGTTTCTCTCGCTCGATGCGCTCCATGGCCGCATTGTCTTTGTCCTTGGACAGCGCTTCCTTCAGGGTCACCACCTCGGTTGTGGCCCCTGTAACATTCACGTTGGTCCTGTCATTATTTGCAACCAGGTATTTTTATATACTTATATAAGGTACTACCTACCTTCCTTGTCCTCGAGCTGCTTCTTGGCACGGCCGAGCTCGTTCTTGGACCGATCGAGGCTCTGCTTCAATGCATCGACCTCCGCAGTCAGTGCGGCAGAGGTCAGCAGCGCAGCCTGCATTCCCATATTGACATATTTATGTTAGACTCCTGCGTATATCTTTTTAGATCCTCAGTTCGGCTTTTCTTTCCGAACACCAAACTGAGCATCAGGGGCTACTGTCTATGCGGTAACATTTTTACATGTTTTAAATACATACCTCAAAGCCTGTTAGAAGGCTGGCACAGGCTTCTGTCAGCCCGCTTTTGGCGGACTGAACCTTCTGGATCACCGCACTCATAACAGTGCGGTGCTCCTCGTCGATGGAGGCGCCGTTGAGCACCTCCAGCAAATTATCCGGTGCCTCCAGTTGGACGGAGGCCACCGGCGTCATAGGCTTGCCCTTCTTGCGAGGGGGCCGCCTGCCGGACTCCGGAAGCACTAAAGGTTCCGATGAGGTGTCCAGCCCAGGGCCGGACTTAGATCCCTCTGGGGTTTTATCCCCTCTGGGCCTGGAGTCCGGGAGGTTGCCCTGTGGCACCTCCAGGACCACCTCCTCCTGGCTTAGCCCCTTTTGGGACTCCACCTCGGCATCGTCCATAGGGCGAGGGGAGGTAGCAGTCGGGAGTGAAAGACTATTCACATCCGACGAATCCAGGGAGCCGCTCGACGAATCATCGAGCTGAGCCTTGGGCGGACTGCATGATTATATTCGGCATCAGAAGGTACTGTGCAATAAAGGAACGCCATGAGTTATTCTGGTATCCGGATACTTACGATTTTGCCAGGGGCTTGGCCCTGGATGGCCACTCCTCTCCGCCGTCGTCGGCGTCGGAGGCGTAGTACGGAAGAAGGGTCTTCCCCTTCTTGGACCCTCCGGTCTCCCCAGCTGGGGAGGCCTTCCTTTTCTTTCCTCCCCCCGTTGGAGGGGGAGAGGCTTCTTCTTCTTCCTCCTCCTCGTCTTCGGAGGGGGAGTGCGCTTCGGGGTCATCAGGCGATGAGTCCGACACCACCTGGCGCCGGGAACTCTTTCGAGTTCCCGTGACCTTCTTCTTGGCCTTCTTCTCCGGCACCACGTGAGGTGCCGGAACCAGCAACTTCGCCAGGCGGGCGTCTGCTGGGCCTTCGGGCAAAGGAGCCGGACAGTCGATCTATCCGGACTTCTTCTGCCAGTCCTGTTAAAGGAATGGGAGCTTAGATCCCGCATAGAGTCAAACTATGAAAGACAAGTACCCTTTAATGGGTAAACTAAGCTTACCGCGCTGGCTTGGCGCTTCGCACAGAATCCGCGATCCTCGGTAATGGGAGGGTGAACCTCGGAGCTCTTGAAAAGCACCTTCCAGGCATCTTCGTGCATTGTGTCGAAGAGCCTGGACAAAGTTTGGTGCTGGGCCGGGTCGAATTCCCACAAATTAAAAGCCCGTCATTGACACGGGAGGATCCAGCGGAAGAGCATGACCTGGACCATGGTGACAAGTTTAACCTTCCTGTCGATCAAGTCTTTGACGCAGGTTTGGAGTCCGGTCAGCTCTGCCGAATTACCCCATGATAGGCCCGTCTCTTTCCAAAAGTTGAGCCGTGTGGGGATGCCAGATCGGAATTCGGGGGCCGCCGCCCATTCAGGGTCGCGCGGCTCGGTGATGTAGAACCACCCCGATTGCCACCCCTTGATGGTTTCCACAAAGGAGCCCTCGAGCCATGTGACGTTGGGCATCTTTCCCACCATGGCGCCTCCGCACTTCGCTTGCCGGCTGCCCACAACCTTCGGCTTGACATTGAAGGTCTTTAGCCATAAGCCGAAGTGGGGCTTGATGCGAAGGAAGACCTGGCACACGACGATGAACGTCAAGATGTTGAGGATGAAGTTTGGGGCCAGATCGTGGAAATCCAGGCCATAGTAGAACATGAGACCCCGGACAAATGGGTGGAATGGGAAGCCCAGTCCGTGGAGGAAATGGGGAAGAAACACAACCCTCTCATGGGGCCTAGGGGTGGGGATGAGCTGCCCCTCATCTGGGAGCCGGTGCGCAATGTCGTTGGACAATTATTCGGCTTTCCTCAACTTTTTGTTTTGCCCCTCCGTGATGGAGGAAGCCATCCACCTGCTTCCCGCTCCGGACAACGTTGGAGAAGGTTGAGGTGGGAAGTGCGGACTTGGGCGCTGGAGCTCGAGTGCGCGGAAATGGATAAGCAAGGGAGGAAGAAGGCGTAGATGGAAAGGGTGGATCTTTATCCCCTTATATGGGCGGCCGAAACTATGTGCCCCCGCCAGCCTGGTAAAACTCGCTTATCTCCCAAGCGCCGTGATTAATGGTACGGTTGGGTTACACACGCCCGTATTGATGAGAATCCCGGAATAAGGGGACACAATCTCTGCTTTGACCAGACGTGCCAAGGAAACCGCCTCGCTAAACACGCTAAGGTGGGACGTAAAACGATTCGAATAAAGGCTTGGTCGTGGCATGATGTCACGCTGCAGAATACGTCAGCAGATTAGATTTGTACAAATATTATTCTCTCTACGGCGGTATGTGGAACTTATTTTGCAGAGCCGGACACTATCCTTGTGTTCAACATCTTCTATGAAGTATTCGGAGGAGGAACCCGCCTGGCAATGCCGAAGACAATTTGCGCGCCGGACTCGTCATCATTGAAGCCTGGTTCAGGGGCTACTAAGGGAGTCCTGGATTAGGGGGTGTCCGGATGACCGGACTATGACCTTTGGCCGGACTCCTGGACTATGAAGATACAAGATTGAAGACTTCGTCCCGCGTCTGGATGGGACATTCCTTGGCGTGGAAGGCAAGCTTGGTGATACGGATATGTAGATGTCCTCTCATTGTAACCAACCCTGTGTAACCCTAGCCCTCTCCGGTGTCTATATAAACCGGAGGGTGTTAGTCCGTAGGACGAACAACAATCATACCATAGGCTAGCTTCTAGGGTTTAGCCTCTCTGATCTCGTGGTAGATCTACTCTTGTACTACCCATATCATCAATATTAATCAAGCAGGAGTAGGGTCTTACCTCCATCGAGAGGGCCCGAACCTGGGTAAAAACATCGTGTCCCTTGTCTCCTGTTACCATCCGCCTAGACACACAGTTCGGGACCCCCTACCCAAGATCCGCCGGTTTTGACACCGACAGCGGGTGCCCGCGCTACTGATACGGCGCCATAGCTAACTTATAACAGTAGCGCGTGTTGACACATGCTACTGCTATACATGGTTAGCTGTAGCGTGCGTTGCAAATAGCGCTACTACTAATTAGCTGTAGCGGGTCTTATACCCCGCGCTACTGCTATTACTTTCAAAAACAAACAAAAAATCTTGACCCCGTGCGTGCTGTCAATGGCAGCAATGGTAAGATCTAGCGATGATTGGCATCGCCGAAGGCATGAACGAACAGCGAAAGACCAGATCCAGCAGTGGTTGTTGGAGAGGGCCCGTTTCTATGGCAGAGCCAGGCCGCGGCGTGGGGCTCCTCTTCCCGACCATGCCAGATAACTCCGGGTCATCCATGGCGATGACCTGCACGGGCATGGACATGGGAGGGTGAGTCAAACCAGAGGAAGAGAGAGAAAAGGAAAACCGAGGGAGACAGGAAGGTGATGTAGGGAGCAGCGGAGCTAGTCACCGGTGGCGAGGTGCTCCGGTGTGGTGGCGCGGGGCGGCGGCCTCCTAGACGTCGGTGGAAGACAGGCGAGCTCCTAGACGCCGGTGGCGCGAGGCGGCGGCCTCTTTCGGCGCCATGGAGGAGGATGGGTGCATGGGCAAGAGGTCCATGTGAGAGCATATGGAAAGTGAGAGGAGAGAGTGGTGGAAGAGAGGAGGGATTTGGGGGAGGAGATGGGGATTCGACCGAGGATATAGCGACTTCACCTACCTCGTACTTAGTAGTAGCGAGGGGTATAAAACCGCGCTACTACTATCAACTTAGTAGTAGCGCGGGTTTATACCCCTCGCTACTACTATGGCATGTGTCGGTGGGCACGGTAGAGACAGCTTAGTAGTAGCGAGGGTTAAAAACCCGCGCTACTACTATCAACTTAGTAGTAGTGAGGGTTAAAAACTCGCGCTACTGCTAATTAGCAGTAGTGCTTCTTTTTGTGCCGCGCTGCTGCAAAAATTGTGTGTATAAGGTTTTCCCTAGTAGTGGTGCGATGGATAATGCCGTGTGGTAGTGTGTGTGCATGCATGCACGAGAGAAAGTTAGTGGTACAATTATAAAGAGAAGACTACTGTGTGGGTGTAAAAGAATAGGTGAGGTCATAATCAATGTAAAGTTGAATTCAAATATTTTGAATAAGAGATCCTGATCTTTGAAACCATGCATGCATGAATATAATGGAGATATGCGCGGTGTGGTTTGGAAACGAGCATGTTATAATGTATACACATTGAACAAGGTCAGACTGATTTGAATTTGAGATACTGATGGCAGATATCATTTGGCCACGTCGCATCCGTGCATGGACACACTATTCTAATTGGAGATGATGGGCGGCTTCCGCATCACATATCTATATCTATACCCCTATATATATAATATTTTATATTTTTTATATTGTGTGCGGGTAACTTTAACTTTGAAAGATGGTCGTTGGATGAGGCGAATCCGATGGTCCAAAGATGGCAAATTCGAGCACTACTGGCCGTTGGATATCATCTAGATTCCACCAGATTTCGCCACATGTATAATCTAAAAGACTCCATGGTTGAACTTAAGCATAATGCACAAACATCAAAACACAAGCACTTCTTATTTGTTCTAGAATCTTCTGTATCAGAATTTCCCAAATGTTTTTCTACATGATTTGCCATTATTTGTTTTTACTTTATGCCTTACAACGCACAATTCCATGAATCTTAAAATAGATTAGCTTTCTTATAAAAACTAGATGATTTTGAATGAAATGAACTATAAGAATTAAACGAACATCTACATCATACATATATGACTCAAAGCTTGCATGCTATAATGTGGTATTTATTCATAATTTGGTTGCCAAATCTCATGCGTGCAATGCACGTGTACCTTACTCTAGTCTAAATGGTGTTTGTGTGTGTGTTGTGCGTGTTGAGGTGCAAATTGTCTTTTTTTTGGTACACGTCAAGCTTGTTCTTCCGAAATTTCAAGCGGTGCCTTGTTATGCCGAAAATTCAAGCTACTGTCTCTGTCTATCGTGCTGCGAAACTCCCGCCTCTTCAACCCGCGCCTTGTTAGCCCAAAATATTTAAGATATATCTTTGTCTCATTGTGCTCCGACAATTCCCTCCATCTCAACCCACGCCTTGCTATTCCGAAATTACAACACACGTGAAAACTCCCACCTCCTGTGAAATCCCGACACGCGAAATGCCCGTGGTATACCTGAAACGAAAGAACCGCCTCAAATCGGTGGGGGTACTTTTGTAACTTACCCCATATTTCGGACAAGCGCGTCTCTAAGCCATGCTTCCCCACTATCATCCCATCGGCCCACCCATTCATACACCGAGGCCGCGAAAACCCGTGATGAAACCCCACACCCTGCTCCGTCCGCCACCCAGCCGGAGCCTCTTCCCCGACGATGTCGTCCACAGCAACACCTCGACGTCCCTCATCCACCGTACCAGATGAGGATCCGTCGTCGATATCGTGGTCCCACCGGTTCAGCCACCCTGTCCTCCACCTCCAAGGAGCTGCCCCAACGTTCCTCTCATCTTTCGTGCCACCTCCATTCCCACACTGTTGTCTTCACCTGCACCACCGGAAGAGCATCATCATCACCGTTTCCTCGGATGAAGTTGCGGCCTAATTGGCGCCACCAAAGAGGTTGTACACTAATCTCCGCATTTTCCTCTTGATTCGATCTCACGGTGCTTCCGGCGCTCGGTCCCGAGCCGACACGGCGCGGCTCCATCCACGGCGGCGTCGCCGGCCACTTCCTCCACGGTGTCGCTCCCTCGGCGGCAATGTCCACATCAGTAGGAGCTGCTGCTACTTTAGCTCTCGCTTGCGCTGCTGCTCTGCTCTTGCTCTCGGTCCCCTTCCTGGTCTGCTCTTGCTATTGCTCTTGCTCGCGCTGCTGCTCTCGCTCTTGCTCTTGCTTGCGATGCTGCTCCGATTTAGCTACACTTCAGTCGATTGAATTGACTTTTGGGTCAGTCAATTTTCAGGGAGTATGGGGAGGGGGGGCTCGCCGGGGTGAAGGAAGAACCAGCCGCAGCGGGGAGGGGGGCTCG
>NC_041383.1:628276297-628290778 GCF_002162155.2 Triticum dicoccoides
ACCGACAGTGGGGAGTGTTTTCGGGGCGGGCGGGGCGGTGCACCGCCGGCCGCGGGCGGCGGGGGGCTGCTGTTTGGCCGGTGGTGGGTGGTGGCTCACGGGGGGTGGAGGTTGAAGATGAACCGCAGGCCCTTGATTTCATATCCAAAGGCTGCAAAATTGACTGACCAGAGATGAAAAAGTCAGTCGACCGACGTGTAGCCTCACCTTGCTAGTGCATTCAGTTTCGACAGCAAAATTCAGTTTGGACAGCAAAATTCAGTTTCGACAGTTAAGTTCAGTTTCGATAGTTAAGTTCAGTTTCGATAGTTAAGTTCAGTTTCGACAGTTAAGTTCAGAGATGAGCGGCTGATGTCTTTTACATCTAGCACTTTGTGGTAAAGTATATTACGTCATGTATTGGAGATGCTATTAGAATTCCACTCAGGTTAACGTTGTTCGTTGTCTCTCTTATCCTGCTTCAGCCTCGATGTCGTACAACTCACCGGAGCTGCTTCAACGACGAAATCCTCCATCACAGCGGAGCAGTACCTCGGGCTCCATCTCCAGATGCCTAAGATCTTCTTCCCCTCCTCCGGTAGCCAAGTCAGCCGGAGCATCCTCACTGGCCAACCCAATCATGCTGAGATCGACATGGCTTCGCCAAAGAGGTTGTACACTTGTTGCATCTCCTTTTTACTCTACATGTTATATATATTATCCACTGAGCACTCGTATTAACAGGAAATACGATTATTTTATCCTACTATATGACAAGCAGTGAGGTACCAGGAAACTTAGCTATCCGTGATGGACTCTCTTGAACGCCATCATTATTTATCTCTGCACATTTGAGCTGTGCATTTGTCGATGGGCCTGGGAGTTGAGCTAGTATGGCAGTGGCCTGGGTCCAAAGTAATAGAAGTAGCACAAAAACATTTTTTAGTGTAGGATTTTCCTTGCTCAAGCCTGTCTACTATAATCGCCAGTGCTTGAAAGGAAAAGTGAATGAAAAACATAGGAATTGGAAAGTTCCCTATGGTACTACTTTTCATGAATTTGGTGCAAAGGAATGGAGCAAAGAAAAACTGTAGGATTTGTTCCTTTAGTGTCTCCTTGAAAGAAAAACCGTAGGAATTCTAATTTCCACTTCTCCTCCTTTTCATATTCCTATTCATCAAGCACAAGACTAAGAGATAGTAGCATAATAGCATAATAACCGTACATTTTCTTGTGGTTTGACTTAATCTCACCATGCTTTTTTGCATCCTGTGATCTTCCAATTGTTGTTAATCAAACACCCAGATTGGTAGAAGTCCTATTTTTTTTAATTCTCTATTTTGCACGTGCATTCTTATCCTATTCCTGTCTATTTCCTATCCCTGCATTGTTAGAATCCTCAAATTCAAACAAGCCCTTACTCAATTACTTCTGTTATAGATATGTGTCAAAGAAAACCTTGTGTGGTTTGTCCTGCTCCTACGGCGCTGTGTTCCACCCCAGCTCAGCTGCTCCAACGACGAAAGGGTTCACCACAGTAGGGATCCGCTCTCGAGACTGTCTTTCGCCGTCTCAGATCTTCTTCCCCGCCGCCGACAGCCACGACAACTGCATTACCATCATCAACTGAGCAGGTGACCTTGAGGACTACACGGGTCGGCAAGAGAGGTCACACTCTTTCGTGTCTGCTTACGTTATGCGTCGCTTAATATGATGACATGGTACATTATCATCGTGTTCACCTATTAGACTCCGAGTCAGGTCCAAACTAATGCTTAAACTTGAGTTTTAAAATGGTTGTGGGGTACATATTGAGGTAGCAATCAGCACTATCGGTCTACTATCTGGTTAATCTCCGGTGTCTACTATGAGTTTCATCTTGGATGCAAAAAAACATTAAAGGAGACATTATCTATATTTTTTAACTAAAGCTATTATCTGCCTGCTATCATTGGTTTTGGGTCTATCCACAGTTTGCTATCATCACTCTGGATTTGTGCATGCACTCCTTACATAATCTCACTATATTTTATTCCTATGCATGCCAGTTATTGTACACAATGGAACTGATCATGTAGAGCAAAAGAGACGAGCCTTGCGTGGCAATAAAATTTCATGCAGACGTTGTTCCATGGTGGGCGCAAAGGCAGCCCCCTCCACCCATTTCGGCTCGTAATCAAGAGGAAGATAACTGTTCCGAGGGGGATTCAGAAGGAGAAGACCACTCCTATTTACCCCATGAGGTCTTCGCTCTAACTTGGCATGCTGATGTTGGTAATATCATGCATATGGTGCCTTGCATTGCTTACTGTATATATTAAAGATGTCATCTGCTTAGTTTAGACATGCTTTGTGTCAATGTCATCTGTTTAGTTTCTTTATCGTATATGTGAATCATGCAATGCCATCTTGTCTAGCCAGGCATCATATATGTGAGTTTTGCAATGCCACCCTGGTTAGCCATTCATCTTATATGTGAATTATATCATGCCATCATTTTTTATTACGTGTTAAATTTGTCAACAATTTTAGTACATTCAATTACTCTTCCTGTGCATCAGCCATTCGGCATGGTCATGGAAAAATCTGGAGTGGAAACAAGGTCTTCAGAGCAAACAATGCTATCTGACGAAGCGCATATCTTGCTGGTTACCGATAGCTCCTTAGAGGAGGATTCAGAGACAGATGACCAGTCATATCCCCCCCTCCCCTCCCCCCCCCCTCGAGGTGCATGCCCTAACTTGGCAGGGTTATGTTACTCATATCGTGCGTATGGTATCTTGCATTGCTATGTCATTTGCTTAGTTTAGATATGCTTTGTGTGAATGCCACCTGTTTAGTGTCTAATTACCATATATGTGAATTATGCAATGTCATCTTGTTGCAAGACATTATATATGTGAATTATGCAATGTTATCTTGTTGCAAGGCATTATGTATGTGAATTATGCAATGCCATGCCGTTTAGGCAAGCGTCATATATGTGAATTATATCATGCCGTCCTTTTTTTTGTATTTCTCATTGCTTTTGTCGACAATGTTCGTATATTCAACTGCTCTTCCTGTGCATCATCCATTTGAATGGGTGATGGAGAAATCTAGAGTGAAAACAAGGTCTTCAGAGCAGACAATGCTACCTGCTGAAGCAGATATCTTGCTGGTTACAGATAGATCTTCAGAGGAGGATTCAGAGGCAGATGACCAGTCCTATTATTCCTCTGAGGTGTATGCTCAAACTTGGCAGGGTTATATTACTCATATAATGCATATGTTGTATTGCAATGCTTAGTTTTTACATTATATACACAATATTGAATGCCGTCTCCTTAGTTGACACATCATATATGCGATTGCCCTCTGCTCACTTCCTTAGTATATAAATCATATATTTGAATTATGTCATGTCATGATGTTTACATAGACAACATGTATCTGAATTATGGCATGCCAACCCATTTTCTCAAGACATAATATAGTTACATCATCTCATCCTGTTTACATAGTCATCATATTTTAAATTATGTCATTCTATCCGTGAATTATATCATGCCATCATGTTATCCTGTTTAATTAGCCATCATATATGTGAAATTATGACCTGCTATTCTGTTTGCTTAGACAACATAAATATGAATTATTTCATGCCCTGTTTTCTTCCCTACTATCCATTGCACCTGTCTATCTTACAATGTCTGTACATTCAATTACTTTTCTTGTTTATCAGCCATTTCAATTGGAGGGAGTGATGGCAGTATCCGTGGGAGTAAAAACACGGTCTTCGGAAAAGATCGTGCTACCTGTCGATGCGGATAGAACCACGGTTGTACTTGCCCAAGAACCAGCCCCACCACATATAACCCACACTCACGCAGATTGTACCCCTACCCAGTTGGACAGAGAACCAGCTACACCCCTTCTAACCCCAACCCCAGCAGATAGACACCCAGTTCCCGTTGACACAGCACCGTCTCCACCACAGAGCACCCAAACACGAGCAGTTAGTAAGGCAACTGCAGTGCCCAAATCACGAGGACCACCACTCCGAACCTGAAGTCAACGCTTAAAGCAGCAGAAGAATTGTTCTCAGGTTAGGTTCCGTAGCTATGGTTCATACTACTTTGCTCTTGCATCACTGTATTTACTGATACCAACTAATTTCAAATTTGAAGGATGCAGTTGAAACTCCAATGGTGCAACAGGTATATTTTAAACTTGTTTCTTCAACGTGTTTGGCTGTTTGCTGTTGTAACTTGCTCTATATTGATTTCAGTTTCAATTGAATAAACAGTTATTTTCTCATGCCATGCACATTACAAGTGTTGTTATTGATGTGTAGTTTCCCACACTTATATTCTGTCTATGCTGCTTTGTCTTAAATAGATAAGATTCGAACTGTATCTATCTTGATTTGGCAACATAAACTAGAATGATATAGACCATATAGTGACCATACTACATAGATATATGTTTGTTTCATGCTGTTATCCTGTCCACCTTACTACTGAACTGGTTTACCAAAATGAGTTTCATATACTAACATTGTAAACTTGAGATGTGTTTGTTTGTTTCTCTTTTAGAACGCGGATAAAATATTGGAGAAGAGTACCCTATTATGCAATGGTAAAGGAAGTAATGCAGATAAGGTTCAAGATAGTGAGACATCCCTGTTGGTCTCCAAGAAAGCTGATAAAAACTATATTGAAGACACTGGGACAACCCCAAAGTCCTTTCTTGATGTAGTGTTCGAGTTACTGGCTACCACTGCTGGCACCAGCTCTTCGAACTCTTTGCCTGAATCAGTTCCGCTTCTTGAGTCTCAACTTCAAGTTGAAAGACATCGATCAGATGTTATGCGACAGGAAGCCGAAGGACTGAGGAAGTCCCTGCAGAATTCAGATGCATACTTTCTGGTGCAACAGCAAGCGCTGGAGGACTTAAGCGCCAAACAAGAGAAAGTTAATAAGCTTACTAAGCATCTTGCCAGCATTATGGGTACCCAGGATATTGTTTCTTGAGCTCTTCTGAAGTGGTTTCAGTTCTGTACTTGTTTTGTTGCGGCGATTATATGCTGCTGTGTTCCCTATATTTGCACTGGTGGCGAACTTTGATGCCCAATGGATGTAATATGTGTAATAGCCGTGATAGCCTAGTGTAAGTTGCTTGCTTATTTATTTCCTTGTTGTCTTGTTTATTTGTTTGCTTGTAGTCAGTGCAGTTTTTTTCTGCGGTTTGCTAGTGGCTGCAATAACCTATTTTTTAAAACTAGGCCATAATATCCATGGGCTAATATTTACTGTATGACACTGTGCCTCCTACGGGCCGTAGAAACAGTGGGCCTTCTACGGGCCGTAGAAGCAGTGGGCCTTCTACGGGCCGTAGAAACAGTGGGCCTTCTATTGGCCGTAGAAACAATGAGCCTTCTATGGGCCGTATCATCAATGGGCCTTATACGGGCCGTATGATCGATTGACCAAACATGGGCCAAACAGACCGTATTCAGGCCATAAGCGGGCTAGAGTTGGAATCGTTCGTTCATAGGACGACCATAACGGGCCATCGTTAATAGGCCGTATTTGATGACGCTATGAAAACGGCCCAACGTATTAACGGACCATAAACGGGCCGACTGTAACCACGGGCTGAATTTGGCCCGCAAGACAAAAATGACAGTAACGGGCCGTAAGTAAACGAAAGCTGGAAATGAGCCCAAGAATAAATGGGCTCTAATAAGGCCGAAAGATAACATGGGCTGAAAACGGCCCAACGGAATAACGGGCCGTTAATGGGTATAAAGTGATACACTATTCTTTACGGGCCAGTTTCACCACGGGTCGTTAATGGGTGTAAAGTGGTACACTGTTCATTACGGGTCAGTTTCACCACGGGCCGTTAATAGGCCAAGAGTTACGTCGGACCTCATATGGGCCGAAAGACGTCATGGGCCATACATGGGCCAGAAGTGAAAACGGGCTGGAATCATATTGGGTGGCTCAGATGACGCTACTGGACCTAATTCGAATAGGGCGTAACGGGCCTTGGGTTAGCGGGTTGTAAATGGGCTATATGCGAACAGGCCGTTAACAGGCTTTCCATGGGCCGGCCCGCCACCTTTTGACCAAGTCAAACGGGCCGGCCCGCCACCTTTTGACCAAGTCAAACGGGCCGGCCTTTTCACAGGAATGGGCCTCTGTTAGGCCGTGCCACGTGTCGACGTATTATAGGCGCCTTCTGTCCAATGAGTGGATGGCATTTGTCCCAGCGATGAGCCGACACGTGTTTCTTCCAGCCAATGATGATTTTACACGTGAAAAATCTCCATTGGTCTGGGCTGTTAACGGGTTATCGATCCAAAACCCGACCCGATAGCTTAACGGCGTTTCGTTATGGTGGATGCCACGTGTCGGTCACCCTTGATGAAAACACTTATGTGACGCACGATTTATCGTCATGAAAGTGGACACTTCCGTGATGATAATTTTGGTAATGTCATGAAACACTTCTACGACGGCACATGTATGACTATCTTGATTCTGTCATAAATTTGTCATGAGTGTACATGCATGACAAAAAATGCGACCTACTATGACAAACACGTATCATCACGGAAGTGTATTTTTTTTATAGTGTGAGGTGACGATGGGCCGCCTGCTAGGAGCCGGCCCATGCTAACGTCACCTTCTGAGGTGCGCCGCCTCCTAGGAGGCGGCCAGTTTGCTCCAGCCGGCCACGGAAGCCGGCCTTGCGGCTAATCGGACTGAGGGACTAGGCTAGCCCCGATGTCTTGAAATCCGCTAGGGCGTGAATGAGGCTACCCGAAGTTTATCCCCCGTCAGTGCGAGTTTTAGAGATAGGACACCCGTTGAAGCAAATTAAATACTCCCTCGAGGCCATAAAACTTCAACATTATTTTACCATTGATAAAAAATCAAATATTCTCTTCGTTCGGAAATACTTGTCATAAAAATGAATACAAATGGATGTATATAGAATTAAAATATATCTAAATACATTTATTCCTTGGACAAGTATTTTCGGACGGAGGGAGTATAAATTTGATGGTAGTATGATTTTTGTAACATATAACACGCTCCTTCGAGAAAATAAAGTTATCTAATGCAGCCTGGGTCCTTCGAGAATCCAGATCCCTCTCTAGCTAAAAGTAAATGATTTCGGCTTTTTAGCAGTCATTAATTTAGAAATGCTTGACTGGAACGGCACGCTTCCTCTGTTCGGGAATTCCATTCGTCTCTGAACACACCATCAACTAGCACATCGATTGCTTATCTCGCCTTCAACCTTCCGGTGTTCAACCATTTCCCTCTCCCACGCGCACGCGGGATGGCAGCTCACGCCACCGCCGCCGCCGCCGCGCCTCTTCCGCCGCCATCGGAGCCGACGGCCGCCTTCGGTACGAAGCCGCCGCCTAGTCCGCCGCCGCCGCCGCTTTCGGCCGACGAGTCCGACGCGCCGCCAAAGAAGCGGAAGCTGGAGGAGTTGGGGTTTCACGACTCGCCCTACTACAGGATCAGAGAAGCTGTCGCCAACCTCCGCGGCCGCTTCCTTCAGGTCCGCACACCAAACCCTTAATCACTCCCTGCACTCCGTTCAGTCTTGGTAACTGCAGCAACTTGCATAATCGTGCTATTTGTTGGGGTTTTTTACCAGGAGTTTTTTTTTTTGAGTAATGCTTCAGGCTAGAATGCTGGTAGTAATGCTGTGCTTGCTAGTGTAGTTGTTGGAAATTGGGTTAGCGACTGAATGAAAAATTTCCAAGGTTCAGTGTTGGGCTCATGCTAGTTTCAGTTGAAATGTATGGTGTTGGTGCAGCGGAGAAAAGGGCATACATCTGCAAAATAGAGACTGGAGCTCATAAAGACGGCGGTGACCACTGTAGCTTGTGTCTTCGGACTACACAATTGTTCTTTGCAATCGTGTATTGCCATTGCTCATATTGGATCAAAACTGTCTACTAATTTGAAATACCCTCGCTTGCTGTTTACTTGTCAATTGTCGTATGATTTGTACTGGTGAAAACAGGAAGCCACTCTGAAATGGTACATTTTTTTTGTTGAAGGTTTGCCAAGCTACTGATTCCCAAAAGAAAGCTGCTGCTCTCGAGATCCTGAAAGGTAAATGTTCAGTTCATACTGTTGTCAGATCTTACAGAGATGTGCTGAACTTCTCTGATGCGTTGAGTATGCTTTTGGTCAGGTACATATAGTGTAGGATATTGTGTTGCACCATTTCCTCTAGTACTGAATGTTTTATTTATAGAAGCTTGGTGTTCTCTTTTTCATACCAATGTGATGTGCAAGCCTGCTACATTTCTATAGCATGTAAACACATACACATTGATATGCTACATTTCATAGCCCAGCGCTTGACAAATCCCTAGAGTTTTGTTAACATAATTGATATATCGTGTCGGGCTTCAATAGTACCTAGGGTCATAATGTACTTTGTCAGGATTCTTAGTAGTTATAATGAAACAGACACGCATATGCTACTGACACAATATGAATCTAAATGTGTTTACACCTTTCTGGAAAGATACTTAAAGTGTGCTCTGTTTTGGTTTAGTAATTTCTGATGACCATGTAGGGCTTAATGCTTATACCTGACGATTTCAAGGGTCTTCTGAACATATGGGTTCTTGATCTTGCATATGCATGCATCTATTGAAGATAAATAAGGCTAATTAGTTTGCCCCTGCTCATTTTGCGTTGCAGAGATAAAAGTTGTCATGGAATTATCCAAGAAAATGCGGCTTGATATCTCTGCTGCTGCTGAGCCTGCTAAACCATCAGATATACCTGCAGTTAGAGATGTCACGAACAAACCTGCAGGAAAAGTTCCATCTGGAGGGAAGAATCAAGTGCCCCAGATTGGCCAGGATAAAGGCAAGAAGGTACCACTCAAGCCTGTAAGCTCGCAGACTCCTGCCGTGGGGATTCGTCGAAAAGCCAATCCAAGTGACACGGCAAACCATGGCAATCAGCTGCTGGGCGGGCGCTTGCAAGGGTCTTACGTCGTTGGTGGATCTCCCATGGGCTGGAATTTTCTCATGTGGCCTGGAGGTAAAGCAGTCTACTATGGCTTGACCAAAGCAGAGTGGTTGGCACGTCAAGCTGCAGAGTGAAATCTCACTTCCACTCTGCAGTCTAACATGTAGTTCGCTCTGAAATATTCAGAGATAACCTAGTTGCTGCTAGTAGCTCGCTGTGATATAGTAAATGGATAGTACATCAGACTAGACATTTGAGTTCTTGGCACCCGAGGTCCTGGACATGGCGAGAGTATCATCAGCGAGCATCATTTTGGAAAGCTTTTCGCTGAATCTACAGCGCGGTGACTATTCACTAGTAGGTATGCAGTGATTTTTCTTGTATTTTGAACCGGCCAAGGCCGCTGCTCTTGTCATGATTTTGCAGTTCAGGAATGGGTACAGCAGGAAGTAGCTTAAACACATTGGCAGGATCGATGCATTTTCTTCCTTAAGTAAGTACAAAAGCATATGACGTCATGTTCCTGTGAACTGTGATGGACTCGACTGTTGTTGCAAAGGGGTGTAACATGTGCTGTGAAATGAGACGATAGCGAGGAATGATATTCAGGGTATACCTCTTTTGACATCGCTGTCGGGTTGATCACTGGGTTTGTTCAAACTGGGCTTTGTACTCTGTTTGGTCTCTTTCTTTTGTGGTTTGCTGTATTGTGGGGAACTGAATGTCTGTCTGTTGGGGGAACGTGTCGGTGTACTAGTGCTTGTGGTGCTACCGGTGTACCGGACCTCCTACCACATTTTAAAATGTTCCAAAAATGTGAAAACAAATTAAGCACATTCACACAAAATCAATGTTTGTTGTTGTAAAATTTTAAATTGAAATTCAAAACATTGCCTGAGATACCGAAATTACAAATTTGACATCAATATGATAAGGAGTCAAATCTAAAGCCTGACGTATATTACATACACCACTAAAAAAACTTATACATACTATTCAGTGTCAAATTTTGCCATTTTTGTATCTCAAGCAATATTTCGAATTTTGCGACAACAAACATTGATGTTGTGTGAATGTGCTCAATTTTATCACATTGTTTAAAACATTTTAAAATGTGCTACAGAGATCCGGTGCACCGGTAGCACCACAAGCATCGGTGCACCAGATACTTCCCCTGTCTGTTGGAGGTCATTGCTTTGTACATAAAGCAGGACGAAAGCCTTTTCCAGTGTTCAGATTGGTGTAGGGCCTGTGAAGTTCGTATTGAAATTTTAACATGGATCCGGCCAGGTGCCGATGAGTGCTGCACCATATTAGCAGTGGAACTTTGCAAGCAGAAGGATGAAGTGCAATTTCGCCTGATGGAGGAAGAGGCGAAGGACGACGGATGGATGATAGGCGATAACAACTGATTCAGCTAGTTATACCACTTATTTACGTACAGGATCTGACCTGATTGGTTTACAGTTATTTTTATTCAAAAAAGGGCTAAAACTGTTTGCGAGGGTCATGAGCAAGTTTCTAAAAAAATCATAGATTTTAGAAAGTGTTGACGAATTCAAAAAATATCCATGAATTTGAAGAAAGCCCGCCGATTCAAACATTTTTTGAATCCACAAAAAATGTTCGTGAATTCATAAACTGTTCATGGATTAAAAAGTTCGTGAATTCGTAAAATGTTCATGTATTCAGAAAATATTCATGAATCTGTAAAGAGGTTCATGGATTTAATAAAGTTGACAAAAAAATAAAAGTTGTACATTTCTAAAAATGTCCATGGATGAAAAAAAGTTCATGAGTTTGAAAAAATTGCACAGATTCAGAAATGTTTGTGAATTCATAAAATGTTGATAAATTCATAAAACGTTCATGAGTTTGAAAAAATGTTTATGGATTCAAAAAGTTCACAAGTTCAAAAAATATCACGAATTCAGATTTTTCTATAATTTTGAAAAATAATTCATCTATTTGAGAAAATTAATGAATTCAAATATTTTGTGTAGAGTTCAAGAAAATTATTGGATTAAAAATTTGTTCGGCCAGGCGGCTTGGGCCGGTTTAGGGACAAAGAAGTCACGGTCTCGCAATAGCTGGGTGCGCCCGCCTGCGTTGTTGGGCCAGGCGTCCAGGACCAGTGTCAATGTAGGGCCCAACAAATAGAAAAAGGTGTGCGCTCTACATTGACACTGGACCTGGCCCCCCTCAAACAGAAAAACGTGTACCTGGCGGCCTCGGTTTCCTATCCTTGTTCGGACGCTGAGTGTCCTTGTCGAAGTACAACACAAGGGCTGGTGCTGCTGCCAATAAAAGTGCAGAGGAATCCCTGAGCGAAAACACCTCGGCATCGAACAAGCGTCCAACTCGTGTCGTAAACCTTCAACTCAAAACAAAGGAGAAAAAAAACTCGTGTCGTAACCTACCTCTTTTTGCAACCTTCCTCGGCGACAAGGGAGGGGAGGACGGGAAGAAGATGAACTACCCGGTGGGGTTCCGCTTCGCCCCGACGGACGAGGAGCTGGTCGAGTACTACCTCCTGCCCCGGCTGCAAGGCCGGCAACACGTGCCCAACGACGCCATCATCGAGGACAACGTCTACCAGTGCCACCCCGACGAGCTCGTCAACGGTACAGTACTTACCTTGCTGTGCACCATGGCTTAACTTACGAGTGTGTTTTATTTACGAGCGCTTGTTGTTTGATCGCAGGCAAGTACAAGGACAAGGGACAAGACAACAACTGGTTCTTCCTGACGTCGAGGACTCGCAAGTACGTCAACGGCGGCAGGCCGGCCCGGTCGACGGACGACGGCCGGGGGCGGTGGAAGGCGTCGACGGGCACCACGGAGGTCGTCGGCGCCACCGTCACGTACAAGGAGAGCGGCCTCGCCTACCATGAAGGCCCCATCAAGACCGAGAAGAAGACCAAGTGGCTCATGCACGAGCTCACCGTCCCGGAGTACGAGAACAAGCTCGACAAGAGCGGTGTCCGGCCCAAATCCGATACGGTCAGTTCCAACACATAACTATATTTTTACGTACTTAGCTAATTGCTGGCCTGACCTAACTTGAGAGCGGTTGCATGCATGCAGCTGGATGAGTACGTCATGTGCAGGATCTACGTGACGCCGAGGAAGCGGAAAAGGAACGACGATGAGGCGGGCCCCAGCGGGACGTCGGAAGAATTTACGTGTCAGGAGCCCGGGCTGGTGGAGACGGCGGGGCCGAAGCTCTCGGAGCGACAGGCGGGCAAGAGGCCCGTCGAGCCGGAGCAGCCTGCCCCGCCCCCGCCGGACCGATGCTTCGGACCACAAGACGGCATGCAAGTGCGCCGTTTCGGGACTGCTACTGGGTACCCCCACGGTGGAACCGGGCTGACGATGGTATGCAACCCCTATGCATCAATGGCGTGGCCGCCGGTGGCGTTCACCGGCGAGATGACCGAGTACGGGGCCGCCACACCTCCCCATGGCTATTTCGCCCAGGCAACGATGATGCGACAAATGGGCGCCACGTCCGCGCAAGCGTTCGGACCACCGCCGGCGACTCTCCTGCGACGTCCACAGATGACGCAGAAGCAGCCGGAGACGGAAGAGATGCGCCAGAAGCGAGTGTATCAGCAACATGTGAACGAAATGGTGATGTGCGGCATGATGCAACAGCCTGGAAATGCGTCTTACGCTGCGCAGCAGCCGCGGCCGATTGCGATCATGAAGCAGGAGCAGCAGCAACCATACTTTGGCGCTGGAGTCAACAATCATCATGTGGCCCCTCAGTTTTTGCCTTGTAACGATCAAACTGTCCAAGTTCAGAATTGGCAGTGCAGTTTGGCGGTCCCAGACTCTGGCGGCGCGGCAACGATGCCGACGACGGTCAAGGCGGAGGAGGATGTAGAGACTGGGGCCGCAAACGAGGGGACCGACGTCAATGGGGATTGCAACAGTGATGGCGAGAAGCCCTTTGGGAAGGTTGAGACTAATAAGGGTCCGTTTGGTTGAGCTATGGATTCTAAAAAAACAGTTGCCAGTTGTGAGCCCTGGGAAAGTTGGTGTAAGTTGAGAACTGTGAAAAAACTAAAAGTTGGTTCGTTGAGAAAACTGCCATAACTGTTGATTTGCCATGAATTTTTTAATGTCCCTAGGGTGTTGAAAAAATGTTTATATGCTATAATTGACCAGTAGAAGCCTTCACCCCTTGCTTTTAATCTGTGAGGGTTAGGACGTAAGGTAATTCGAGATGGCAGTAGAATCCTTAACCCCTTGCTTTTTACATTTGACAGGATAATTACGGAGAACTCTTAATGAGGTCGCGTCCATGGGAAAAGACTTGATTACTGTAGTTGTAAACTGCAGCGGAGAGAGACTGCGATAATGGTGTGCGTGACACGAAGTCTACGTAGAGTAGAACGTGTTTTGTACTCGGCTCCGCCCAGCGTAAATGTCAAGAGTGCTCAAGTATCCAGTCAGTATTACGTCGTAGCATAAGTCACGATAGACACATATCAACGAGAATTCCAGACTCCTTGAGAACATCTTATTCCTCTGCTAGTTCCACTTGTTACTTGTCCTACTACTTTTATTTATTTCTGTTTATGTTGTTTACTTTAAGTTCGCACTCCACCCGATACCAATATTTATTTTTGCCCTCACTTTGCTTTGAGTCTACAATTGCTTGCGGGCATAATTTAATAAGTCATTACAAGAGACAACACCCAATTCTTGTGCTTCCTATGGGATCCCCGCCCTCCTGTGTCCGGATAGACCGGTGGTCTCGGAGCTCATGATGTATGGGCATGGGATCGAGGGGTTGGGCTTCTTCCACCTCGAGGTCCCTGACGCACCTCCGCCGTCTTCTTCCCTTCAGGCGATTGTCACTGTCGTCGATGGCGTGGCATCCCCGGAGATGATTGAGGCTGAGCTCAACCATCTCTACCGTCACCAGTGGGACTGGGTGGTCACCCCCACCGCCGGTCACATCTTCTCGGTCGTCTTCCCCGACTCCGTCAGCTACGGCTACGCGACGCGTAGTGGCCGGATCACTCTCGCCCTAAACCAGCTGGTTGTCGAGATCTCCGAGCCGGTCCTCGACGCTCAGGCCGTGGCCGTCCTCGACACCGCCTGGATCCTCATCTCCGGCCTCCCCGATATTGCGCGGTCCGAGCTCGTCATCCGCCAGATGTCCCGTCTCTTGGGCAAGGTGGTGGCGGTTGATGAGCTCTCTCTCCGCAAGGAGGAGGAGGTCCGGGTCAAGGTCAAGTGCCTCGACTCCTCCAAGCTTCGCACCTCAGTCCGCGTCTTCTTCAATGACCAGAGCTTCGACCTTAGGCTCGCCCCCGAACCTCCCAACCACGTTGGGCGCCCCCGCTCCTTCGACGCCGGCCTCCCCGGTGGCAACTCGGGGGCCGGTGGGGACTACCACGGCCGGCATCGCTCCCGTGCCCACCTCTCGGATGAGGAGGGTGCGTCCGAGGACTCCCGCTCTCCTTCCCCCTCGCCCCCTCCA
>NC_041383.1:628291037-628300398 GCF_002162155.2 Triticum dicoccoides
CCCCCTCCCCGGCCGCCTGCTCGCCCGCTGCCCCGTCTCCTCCTCGGATGGGGACTGCTCCGCCCGTGCCTCTGCTGCTGGACGCCCCGGCCCCTGTCCCTGCGACCCTCCCCGCACCGCCTCCTCCGCCACCCCCCCCGCCGGCTGGGTCGCCATCTCCTGCGCCACCCCTCCTCGGCTGCTCTGGGCCTGCTCTGCTGGCCTCTCCCTCGCCGTCTCTGCCGGGAGAGGGTGCAACTCGCGTGCTCACACCGATGGCGGCTCAACCCCCTCCCCCCGTTCAGCCGCATACTCCCGTCGCGGTAGGTCGACCTCCTCCCCGGTGGTGGCCTCCCGCAGGAGTGCGCGGCTGGATGCTGCCCACCCGGAGGGCAGCCCGGCTTTGCCCATCCCCGAGCGGGCGGAGCTCCACGCTGCCGCCCGTAACCTGGAGCCAGGTACGCCCCCCGCTCCCCCCTTTGCTTCGTCCTGTTCCTTTTCTGCGCTAGAGTCAATTCCTTTGGGCAACCTTGCCAAAGTGGCCTCCGACTCCGCGATCATTTTCAGGGGGGAGGCTGGCCCCCCTTTAGTCCAGATCGCTGCCATCAGGGCTCGTGAGATCCTTGATGGGAAGCTCGCGGAGGCCCGTGCTTCCCTCCTTTCACCCCCGGCCACCTCTGCGGGCGGGGTGTCTCCCACCCCGCCTGGGCCACGGCTGACGGCTCCCCCTCCTCCGGTGGAGATCCGTGGCCGTACTCGCTCCCGCACTGCGGCTCTTCGCGTGCAAAGCGCCTCTCGTGTCCTGGGGTCAAGCAGCCCCCCGATGGCTCCTTAATGCGAGCCCTCTTCTGGAACATCCGCGGCTTCGGCCATGATGGTCGTCGCCGCCAACTTGTGGAGTACTTGCAGGATGAGCACATCGACATCGTTGCAGTTCAGGAGACCATGCGTCACGACTTCTCGCTCCCTGAGCTCGACCGTTTGAGCTCCCACCTCTTTGCGTGGCACTGGCTTCCTTCTAGTGAGAGCTCAGGCCACTCGGGTGGCATCCTTTTAGGTGTGAAGGATGCCACCTTCGAGGTGGGAAGCATGGACCGGGGGGAATTCTTCGTCAGCATGGAATTATTCGAGAGGTCTCTCAACTTCAAGTGGGAGATCATCATTGTATACGGGCCTGCCGACCATAGTAGGTCGGCCGCCTTCCTTGAGGAGCTCCACCGGAAGATCTCGGCGGCCTCCCTCCCCGTGGTAGTGGGTGGCGACTTTAACCTGCTGCGCGTGGCAGAAGACAAGAGCAATGAAAATATTTGCTTTGCCCGGATGCAGTTGTTTAATGACTTCATCGCTGACCTCGCCCTTCGGGAGATTGATAGGATTGGTGCCCGGTTCACCTGGACCAATCGGCAAGCTTCCCCGACCCAGTCCGTCTTGGACAGGGTCCTAGTGTCCCCGGATTGGGACCTCCGTTGCTCCGTTGCCTCTCTCCGCGCCATCACTAGGATTGGCTCGGATCATGTCCCCCTTCTTCTCTCCTCCGCGGACGAGCGTCCGCCGATCCCCCCTCGTTTTCTCTTTGAGACCTTCTGGCTCTCCCAAGCTGGATTTACCGACGCCGTCTGCGCGCGGTGGATCGAGGCTCGGGATCACCCCCACCCTCGGCCCCCCTCGGCTATTGACATGTGGCACTTTTGTGCGAAATGTGCCAGGCAGTTTATGAAGGGGTGGGGGGCCAACCTTGGTCGCGACGCCAGAGAGCGTAAGAAGGCGCTGCTTACCGCGATTCAGGCCCTTGATCTCCGGGCCGACGTGGTGGGTCTATCTCCGGACGAGTGGTTGTCCCGCTATGACCTCGAAGACCAACTCTCCGTGATCTACACCGATGAGGAGGCATATTGGCGCCTTCGGGGCGCTCAGAAATGGGTCCTGAAGGGTGACGCGAATACTGCATACTTCCAGGCTATCGCCAACGGCCGCCGTAGACGCAACACCATCCCCCTTCTCTGGGATGGGGAGATCCTCCTTCAGGACCCTAGCGACATCCGGACCCATGTCGATGGCTTCTATAGGTCTCTTTTCTCTGCCGCTCCTCGGAGCGGCATCTCCCTCGCCCCTGATTGTTGGGCCAGCATTCAGTTAGTGTCCGACGCGGAGAATGCGGCCCTGACGGCCCCCTTCTCTGAACAGGAGGTCTGGGAAGCTATCAAGGGTATGAATGCTTCTTCTGCTCCGGGCCCGGATGGCCTCCCAGTCATTTTTTTCCAGACCTTCTGGAACGTGATTAAACCGGAAGTCATGGCCATCTTCGAGGAATTCTTTGTTGGATCTATTGACCTGGGGCGCCTCAACTACGGGATCATCTCTCTCATTCCCAAGGTCCCTGGGGCATCCGAGATCCGCCAGTTTCGCCCGATCACGGTCATTAATGCGATCTTCCGGATTCTGGCCAAAGGGAACGCCAATAGGGTGACCCTGCATGCTGACCGGATAACCCACCCTAACCAGTCGGCCTTCATTAAGGGCCGATATATCCTTTATGGAGTCCTGGTCCTCCATGAAGTCCTTCACGAGGTCCGGGTCAAACGCCTTAAGGTGGTCTTTCTGAAGATCGATTTCCACAAAGCCTATGACTCTGTTAGTTGGACCTTCCTCAGGGAAGTCCTTCTTCGGAAGGGCTTCGATGACTGATGGATCACTAGAGTCATGCAAATGGTCTCTTGCGGTCGCACGGTGGTCAACATCAACGGCGAGATTGGTCCTTTCTTCCCTACCCTTTGTGGGGTGCGCCAAGGCGACCCCTTCTCCCCGTTCCTTTTCAATATGGTTGTGGACGCTCTTGCCTCCATCCTTGATAAGGCAAAAGCCGCTGGCCACATCCGTGGTATTACCCCACACCTCTCTGGGGGCTCGGGGATTTCCATCCTCCAGTATGCTGACGACACGATCATCATGGTCGAAGGCTCGGAGGTGGACATCGCCAACCTCAAGTTCCTCCTTCTTTGCTTCCAATAGATGTCAGGCCTCAAGATCAACTTTGATAAGAGTGATGTCATGGTTATGGGATATTCCCCCTCTGAGTCTATGGCCATCACCAACAGACTTAATTGCCGTCTGGGCTCTTTCCCCACCTCCTACCTGGGGACCCCCATTAGCGACTCGCGAATCTCCATCGCGGACCTGCGGCCCTCAGTGACTAAGCTCCAATCCCGTTGCGAGCCCTGGCAGGGGAGATGGCTATCTAAGGCGGCCCGGACTATTCTCATCAACTCTTCCCTGTCCAGTCTCCTTCTGTTCCTTATGAGTTTCTACAGCCTCCATGAGTCTCTCCACAAGGAGATCACCAAAATTCAGTCCCGCTTCTACTGGGCTGGCGAGCATGACAAGCAGAAGTACCACATGGTCAGCTGGCCTGACGTCTGCAAGCCCAGGGAGCAAGGTGATCTGGGCATCATGTGCTCTAAAAGGATGAATATTGCCCTTCTCTCCCGCTGGCTCTGGCGCATCGCCCAGGGTCAAGGTGGCCTCTGGCTCGACATTATCCGGAATAAATACCTGCGGGGCCAGCCACTTGCCTTCTGCCAGAAATCGGGCGGCTCTCAGTTCTGGCAGTCTATTGTTCAGCTTCTCCCGGTGCTTCGCATTGGGACCTCCATCTCGGTGCGCTCTATTGGTTTGATCGTTGGGCCGGAGACTCCCCCTTTGCGGCCCTCTTCCCCGCCCTCTTCTCTATCTCCGTCGACCCCATGATTTCGGTCAATAGGGCCCTTCTTGACTTAGGGCGCCTTGCTTTCCGTCGGTCTTTTGGGCCGGCGGAATCCGCCGCCTGGCGTGAGTTGCTTGATTGCGTTGCGTTGCATGAGCCGTTGGTGGATGGCAGACAGGACCTAGTGCGATGGCGGCTGGAGCCGTCGGGCTTGTTCTCCACCAAGTCGCTTTACCCGGCCATTGCCCCATCCTCCGCTCCCCTCCCCTTATCGATGGTGTGGTCCGTCCGCGTTCCCCTGAAGATCCGCATTTTCATGTGGCAGTGGATTCGCGGCCGGATCCCGTCTGGAGTGGAGGTCCGCAAGCGCAATGGCCCGGGCACCGGTATCTGCCCGCTCTGTGAAGTCCCTGAAGACTCGAACCACATCTTCTTCTCCTGCATCTCTGCCCAATTCCTCTGGAGCTGCTTTCGCGAGGTGGTCGGTGGTAGTTGGTGCCACACCAACTTCCCGGACCTATTTGCTGAACTCCAGTTGTCCCCGCGTCCTCTCGCCACATTAGGTGGCTTGAGGTTGGGGTTCTCGCCTGGACTCTTTGGACCGTTCGCAATAAGCTTGTGATCCAGCACGCTCCCCTTCGTCGCGCTACTGACGCTCTCTACAAATTCTCGGGTTTCTTGCAGCTTTGGCGGCCGCTTAGCCGCCCCCCGGACCGTGACGCCATCTCCGCCTTCATCGCCGACATCCGTTCGATGGCCGTCCGCCTGTCGCCGCCGCCCCCGCCGCCTCCGCCGGATCCTGATTAGGCGCCTTGTGTTTGATGTGCGGATGTTGTTTTTTCCTTCCTTTTGGGCTTGTTGAGCTGTGCCCTCAGCAGAACCTATGTACTTTGTCGTGAGTCTTGGGTGGGTGTGTGTGGACTTGTGTGGGTTTGTATGCTCTGTGGCGGTTTGCTTTATTTATAAAGCAGGGTGAAAGCCTTTTTTTTAATTTTTTATTTTGAAAAAAAAGGCTCTGTGCACTTGCAGGTCATCAGTCATAAGCACATACTTGTGAGTTTGCGGTGCTAAGCATGTACCTGCGGCACAACTGTGTCACGTCCACTGCTTCTCTAGCAAAGCTAGACCATCGTGTATGTAAAACGGTGCCATGTTATAAAGCCGACACGACGTTGCCACGTTGCAAGGCTTGTTGACACCCACCCGACGTTGCCTCTATGTTGAATGGTTGTCCGTGTCATGCTGCAACCAAGACGAGCGATGCTGAAATGTTGGCTGCACAAGCTGGAGTGTTGTTGGGCACCACGCTCGTGGGATGGGAGCATCTATTCCTTTTTCTTGCGATAGCTCGCATGCATCTAACTATTCGTGGCTGGTTGATACGAGGGCTGGCATGCTGGCTGACGCCTAGCACAACCTATTTTAAAGAATGAAAGAGAAAGACCAAATCATTTCTGTATGGCTTTACCAAGCTTAAATGTGGATTAAAAGTGGACTGCAATTTTTATTTGGATTGTGTTTGCTATATCTTAAACTCAAGAACTCATAGCTATGATATGGTATAGAATGTCATGCAACAATTCTTTAAGGAAAATCATATAAGAAAACATGGACTATGTACTTGTATTTCAATGGAAATTGCCATTTTGAGGTAGATTGGAGTAGTGTGGTTGGTGATGGTCACATGCACGGTTTGTTTTTACACTGATGGGTGATGGTCACATGGGCAGTGTTTTTTTTTTTGTGTGGATGTGCTAATTTCTCACTTCGATGAGATTAGATCTAACTCCTAGACCATTTGAGTTTGCGTTGAGATTACTAGTTTATCCTTTTTTTAAAAAAAATTGAATGATATCTGATTTTTATTTGCAATTTTAGTTTTTTTTTTGCACACTCCACGCAAATACACTTACATGTCCATCAGGCACTCGCAACCTCAGTTGCATATCCGTATAGTAGTGTGCAACTGCATGTCCACCATCTGTGCATTGACATATCCAACGTAGTATAGCATCAACTGAGACATAACAAAGCCTAAGACTTAGCAAATCTTTCGTTCATTCTCATACCCAACGTTCCGGCACACGCCACCAAAAGACTACCTTTTCTTACCGCAAACACAACATCAGGATAACACATGAGCGACTCAAGTATAGGGCTCGTCCTCCAGCCGACGACTCGCCGGAAACCTAACGTGGGCACTGGGCAGCTGGTATGGCGGGCTTATCATTGCCTCAAGGCTAGTAGTATTGTTGACCGTGGTCCGTGGCATTGACAAGTTCCGATCGACAGCCGCCTCACATCTCCCGGCCATCGAGCGTTGATTCATTCTCTTTCTTATCCAACACGTAAACGACACGCGATTTCTGCCGGTATCTTTGCTACTGCAATCGATTCGATAGCGAGGCGGAGAATGCGGCTGCGCAGAAAACGGCAGCGTTACCATGCACGTATGTGGGAGCACACACGCAGTTGGATATTCGATCTCGCTGCGGCGAAAACAGAGCACGGCGATGGCTCAGTTTTGTGTCTCTGACGCCGAAGGCGGTGGCATTTTCCCCCTTGCCGTGGCAAAGCCGGCAGCTCGACCGACGCGCGCGCGCCCTGTCCACGGGGAGCCTCCACACTCGAGGACCCACGCTCGTCCGGCGGAAGCTCCCGGTCGAATCACGAGACGGCGTAAAAATGACGATGGTGCTCCGCATGCACGCAGAAGGTTCACTCCAGCTTTCTATTTCACCTCTGCCTGCTCTGCTCAGCGACTACTTACTGGAACAACGACGTGTCCGCACACCTACAAAGTCAGATGAACTTTTCTTGGAGAAGCGGGCATTTGTGTTTTCTAGAGGAAGAGGAACAGCGCACGAGCTATAGCTTAGCCCGTTCTCGGAGAAGTCACGCACGAAGTAGTTCGCACGTCACCGTGTACGTCCCTCAGCGTTAGCCGCATGTTCCGTTACGGGCCTCATCGGCTACAATAGATCGGCCGGTGGCCGGTCGTCACCGATGACGAAGCCGGCGCGTCGCTTCCGCAGGGTGACATCCCAAGGCGCGGGGGCTCCGGCCACTCTCTGCCATGCACTGCTCGTGTCCTGCGTGCCGCTAACCTGCTTGGTTGTTGGCGTCATTCCATACATATGGTTGGTGCCAATGACCGGCAGCGAAGCTGGGACATATTATTATCATATCCCGGATCCTAAGATCCTAGGTATGCGACGTCACCAATGGAAATTGGACTCGCGTGCTGGCCTTGATTAATCGGATAATCCCAGCCCCTTTGCTCAAGCTCGGTTGTTGGCGGAGATACACAAAAGAGAGATTTGTTGGCGGAGAGATCGACCGATCGATCTCGTCTGTATATATAGCGCCTGGCAGTCTAGCTTCTACTTATGCTACAAGCAGTTCTACAACACTGTACGGACGCAGGAATTCAATGGCGGTTGACTCCATGGAATCGGTGGCCTTCGTCGCGGTGCCCTTCCCGGCGCAGGGCCACCTGAACCAGCTCATGCACCTCTCCCTGCTGGCCGCGTCGCGGGGGCTCTCCGTGCACTACGCGGCGCCCGCGGCGCACCTCCGGCAGGCCCGCTCGCGCCTGCACGGCTGGGATCCGCAGGCCCTCGGCTCCCTCCAGTTCCACGACCTCGGCGTCTCCACGTTCGAGTCCCCGGCGCCCGACCCGACCGCCCCGTGCCCCTTCCCGAACCACCTCATGTCCATGTGGCAGACCTTCACCACCGCCGCGCGCGCCCCGCTCGCCGCCCTCCTGGAGAGCCTCTCGGCCACCCACCGCCGCGTGGTCGTCGTGCACGACAGGCTCAACTCCTTCGCCGCCGTCGAGGCGGCGCGGCTGAGCAACGGCGAGTCGTTCGCGCTGCAGTGCGTGGCCATCTCGTACAACATCGGGTGGCTGGACACCGAGCACCCGCTCCTGCGCGACAACGACCTCCAGTTCCACCCCATCGACGCCTGCATGTCCAAGGAGTTCCTGGAGTATGTCTTCCAGACGGAGAAGGAGATGGAGGAACAGGGGGGCGTGCCCACCGCCGGCATGGTCATGAACACGTGCCGCGCACTCGAGGGCGACTTCATGGACGCCATTGCGGCCCACCCGGTGTTCAAGGACCAGAAGCTCTTCGCAGTTGGGCCACTGAACCCGCTGCTGGACGCGAGCGCCCGGACGCCGGCGACGACGCGGCACGACTGCATGGAGTGGCTCGACAAGCAGCCGCCGTCATCGGTGCTCTACGTGTCCTTCGGGACGACGTCGTCTCTCCTGGGAGAGCAAATCGCGGAGCTGGCAGCGGCACTCAAGGGCAGCAAGCAGAGGTTCATCTGGGTATTGCGCGAGGCTGACCGTGCCGACATATTCAAGGAGCCCGGCGAGAGCCTGCACGACAAGCTGCTCTCTGAGTTCACTAAAGAAACCGAGGGGACTGGGCTGGTGATCACCGGGTGGGCGCCGCAGCTGGAGATCCTGGCGCACGGCGCCACGGCGGCATTCATGAGCCACTGCGGCTGGAACTCGACCATGGAGAGCCTGAGCCACGGCAAGCCGATTCTGGCATGGCCAATGCATTCCGACCAGCCGTGGGACGCGGAGCTTCTCTGCAAGTACCTCAAGGCCGGGCTCCTGGTGAGGCCATGGGAGAAGCACAGCGAGGTGGTGCCGGCGGCGGCCATCCAGGAGGTGATCGAGGAGGCGATGCTCACGGACAAAGGGATGGCGGTGCGGCAGCGGGCGAAGGTGCTCGGCGAGGCCGTTCGCGCCGCCGTGGCAGACGGCGGCTCCTCGAGCAAAGGCCTCGACGACTTCGTTGCTTACGTCACGAGGTGATCAGCGTATCTGTGCGTGCCATAGACAGATACGCATTGGGCGGTTTGATCATTGCTTCGGATGTGTTTGAAACTTTGAATCATGCTTTCTACGAAAGCTGGATTTCAGTATACAATGATTTGTCGTTTTCAATGTATTCATCTACTACTCATTTTTAATTACACACAAGGGCCGAGAAGAAAGATTTGGAGGAGATGATAATCTACAGAGTATTTTCATCTAAAAGCAAGTGGGAAGGGAAAATAATTAAATCATAGTATCAACAATACTACGATGTTGATGAAGTGAATGGGGATCACGATGTATACTTAAACATGTCACTAACTTTGACTTCTATAGAGTTCTGTCTGGTCTACATGATGTAACTACAAATCTACACATCAAGATTCGACGGAAAAAAAATATAGCACGAGTAGTACAATTGAATGTTAGAAATTGACTCAGGAGGACATAGACTTCTCAACTTCAAACTGAGGCCAAGATCGCTCCGCTTTGATCGAGTTGTGAATGCTGCGCTGACAAGGAGCCTTGAACTCAGGTCTACTAAATAGTCACTACACCCAATAACCAACTCGGCCATCCTACTTTGTTATCCCAATACATGAACAACGGAATTTAAATTCTTCTTCTTTTTACCATGTACACAAAAAGGTTAATTTTAGCCTTGATAACTTTGGCATGAGAAGCATGATAACTATGACATGTGCATCATGATTACTTTAATATTAACACAAATATTAACACCCTGGTAACCAAAAAATTGACATGATAAAGCGGGTAAATATATCATGAGAAGGTCGGTAACTATAACGTCAGAAGCACGATTGGTATAACATGTGTAGCAT
>NC_041383.1:628300837-628353351 GCF_002162155.2 Triticum dicoccoides
ATGTTTGAACAACTCCCCTTCCCGGGTGAAAGTTATCATGATGGTTTGAGCGTAGGTTATTAGGAGTATGATTTTGAGAGGAAGCATGGTGGCACACAAAAAGCGGGTGACAAAAACATGAAGTTTCGGCATACTAGGTCCCATATTTCAAAAATTACCGCGGTGTTTACATATACTTATCAAGTTTTCGGTTCGTATATTACCATGCTATTTACACATAAGTGGCCTTTGGGTAATTTTTTTCAACAACTTTTTCCTCCCTAGATCAAAACTTACCGCGGTGTTTGTGCAAAATATCAAGTCTTCTGTTTGTGTATTACCATTCTATTTACACATAAGTTACCGGTGTTATTTTTTCCTCCAACTTTTTCTCCTAAGGTCAAAAGTTACCGCAGTGTTTTTACATAAGTTATCAGGTCTTCGGTTCATATATTACCATGCTATTTGCACACAAGTTATCAAGGGTATGTTTTTCAACCACTTTTTCTTCTTTGGTCAATGTTACCGAGGTGTTTATACACATGTTATCAGATCTGCACTTTGTATATTATCATGATATTCACACACACGTTACCGTGTGTATGTTTTTCAACAACTTTTCCCCTTCTTAAATTTTTTTTACCGCGCTATTTATACGTAAGTTATTATGTATGCGAATTGTATATTACACATAAATTACCGGGGTATGTTTTTGAACAAATTTCCTCCATGATCAATGTTCCCGCAGTGTTTTGTATGTCAGTTATCGGGTATGCGGGACATATATTACCATACCGTTTACACACAAGTTAGTGAGAGTATGTTTTTCAACAACTCTTTTCCCGTGTTAAAAAGTTACCATGATGTTTTGCATGTAAGTTGTCGGTTATTCGGTGCTTATATTACCACATTATTTACACAAAAATTATTGGGGCCACGTTCTTTATAGACATCCCCTCGGGATCAAATGTCGATGCCAGCTATGTAGAGAGTATTAGTGCGGCCAGTATGGTGGTGGTTGTTATGAACTCATCCGGTGAAGTTATTATTTCTTCGTGGGACTTTCTGGGTCAGTGTTGCAGCATGAATGAGCTGAGCTACGTGCTTGTCTGGCCGGCCTTTATATAGATATTACTCTTCACCAGTCTATTATTTTGGAGACTGATTGTGCTTTTGTCCGTTCTTCCCTTGCAAATGAGAATCTTGACAGGTCTCCGCTCGTTGATCTGAAGAAAGAAGAATTGAGTATATTGAGGATGCTCAAGAATTTTAAAATTGCAAAAATTAATCGGCAGGCCAATAAGGTGGCTCACGAAATTGTGAAGTTTAGCTTTATAAATAAATCTGATGGGATTCTTCTTAATAGTGTTCCGCCCCGTGTGGCGAATTTTGTAATGAATGATTGTAATAATATTATTAATTAATTAATATAGGGGGGGGTTTTCAAAAAAAAAAGTTATCGTGATGTTTGTAAATACGTTATCAAGCCTGTGAAATGTAAATTATTATCCTATCTACACATAAGTTAACGGGGTTATGTGTCTTAAAAAAAATTCCGAGGCCAAAATTACCATGGTGTTTGCATGTAATTTATCAGGTCTGCGGTCCGTATATTACCATGATATTTACACAGAATTTATGAGTGTATGTTTTCCCTGGGTCAAAGTCCCCGTGGTGTTTTGCATAAATTATCATGTCTATAGTGCATATATTACCATGTTATTTACATAGAAATTAACGGGATTGTTTTTTAACAATAGTATCATGGGTCCAATTTACGTGGTGTTTGAATGAAAGTTATCAGATCTGTCGTGTATAAATTATATTTCTATTTACATAGAAATTACCGAGGATATATTTTTACATCAGTTTTGATACGTCAAAGTTAGAATGCTATTTTATGCGCAACTCATTAGATATTAAAAAATACCCCCTCCCAAAATAATTGTCTCAAGCTTAGTATAACTTTGACGCTTATCTCGGGACGAACAGAGTAGTACAAATGATGCACCGGAGAAGTGAAAAACAAGAAAACACTGACTTTTCCTTTGTTTTTGAGCCAAATATTAACTCTTCCTAACTAGGCCTCTACCCACCAATGGGCCCAGCCCAGCTCCTTTCTCACTCTGAAGCCCACCGAAGATGCTGTCTTCAACCTCCAAAAGGTAGCACCAAACCGATCCTTTTCGATGTCAAGTATGAGAAGCTGCCAAACTTCTGTTTTTGCTGCGGAGTGGTGGGACACACGACAGAGAAGTTCTGCAGCATGCCCAAAGAGTCGCGGAAGGCGTCCTACTCCACCGACATAAGGGCGCCTCCGTATTGGGCCTCTGCTCGTAGACAAATCGATTTTGGGAAGAAGCCGGTGAAGGACAAGGTGATCACGGAGGTGGCCTCGGCGGTCAAAAGACTATACTTGTCTGCTGCTGCAGATACGACTACGGCGTCAGCTTCGGTGGACGGTTCTGCTCCGGTTGCCACTGACGCACCAAACGCGTTGGAGCAGCTTGTGCTCGCTGGCGGGGGTACCAACAACTCCAACAATGGGCCCCCTGTTCAGTTTGTTACTGGAGGCCTGGAGGCGTCCAATGACATGGCTGGAGCACACCTCAACACCAACTCAGGAGCTCCGGCTGGTCAAATGAGTGAGCTGATGGATAAGGGACCTGGGGAGCACCTCCACTCTAACCTGAGTGCTCCTGGGTCTCCTACTGCTGCTGCTATGGCGTCTATGCAGAAGCAGCCGCAGATGGGGGATGTACAACCTATGGATCAGGCGAAGGCTAAAGCTCATGGTGGTCGCGAGGGTGCTGCTGCTGATGGCGTACAACAGCGTGCTCTGGCTACTGCTGGAGTCCAGCGATGGAAGAGGCTTCATCGAGAAGAGCAGGAAGAGAAGGAGATGGTGCAATCTGCATGTGCTAAACATGTGGTTTTTGGCATCCCCACGCCACCAAACAGCGGCAGCGAGCTCTCCAGTCGCAAGATGATTTTTGCTGCCATGCTTGAGAGTACGGCAGGTAGCAAGAGGCGATCCCCTGATGACCAAGATTTTGTGTTAAGCATGAATAGTACTAGTACTGAAAGTCTAGAGGTTAGGGATTCTATGGATGTGAGTATGAATTGTAAAAGAGTGTGTGTTGAGAGAGTTGGTACTAGAGTAGGCATAGATGGATCTACTATTCATGTAACTGAAGAGGTAGATGGGGGAGTGGAGGTGGATCAGGACAAAAGAAGAGAGTTTGTGGGGGATGAAAAAGATGTAGAGGATGGAAAAGATGTAGGGAACAATACTAAGGAAGCAACCGGCCCTGGGGCTGCCGGTCAACTGACGGGCGAGCATGATATCGCCTGCCAGGAGCCATGAAAATAATTAGCTGGAACTGCCGAGGTCTGGGTCAACCTCGGACAGTCCAAGAGTTGGTGTGCCTCTCAAAGACACACCGACCCAATGTTATCTTTCTTTCTGAAACAAGGAAAAATAAAGAGTATGTTGAGAGTTTGCGCTACCGCTTGGGTATGAAAAATGTGTTTGTTGTTTCTTTGCCAGGAAAAGGTGGAGGTGTAGCAGTTTTTTGGGATGACCTTTATACTCTACAGCTGAACAAATATGGTGAACATTTTATTGATATGTACATTTGCAAAGAAGATGGCAGTAAATGGAGAAGTACCTTTGTCTATGGTGAACCAAGGGCAAGCCAAAGGTATGTGATGTGGGAATTGTTAAGGCGTAGTAAGCCGCTTGGGAACGGACCATGGTTTATGGTTGGTGATTTTAACGAAGCTATGTGGCAGAATGAGCATTTTTCTCGGAATAAGCGGTCGGATAAACTTATGGCAAATTTTTGTGAGGTTTTATCAGAATGCAATTTATTTGATTTGGGTTTTTCGGGTGTTCCTTGGACTTACAATAACAAGCAGGAAGGTCACAAAAATGTGAAAGTGTGTCTTGACCGTGCGGTGGCTTGTCCTCGGTGGTCCTCCATGTTCCCTAATTGTACGGTGCAACATATTATCAGTTCAAGGTCAGATCATTGTCCTCTTTTTATTCAAGTGATGGGAGTTCCTCGTCCCGGGATGCTTATTAAAAATCTAAGATATGAAGCGTACTGGGAGAGAGAGGCTGGGGTGCTGAATGATCAAATTGAATTGGTTTGGAATAAAAGTACGCATGTCAGTGACCTGGGAGATGTGGCAAATAAGTTGGACAGCCTTATGAAGTCTCTTCATGGGTGGAGTAAGGAACATATTGGTTATTTGCCCAAAAAGCTTGAAACGACGCGAAAGAGATTAAATTTGCTCTTCAAAAGAAATGACCATACTGCTGTTATGGAAAGGAAGAAAATCCTAGCGGAGATGGATGAACTTTTGATTAAGGAAGAAATCATGTGGAAGCAGAGATCTTGTTTGGACAAAATGAAATGGGGTGATAGGAATACAAAATTCTTTCAGCGAAAGGCCACATGGAGAGCTAAGAAGAATAATATCTTGGCCCTTAAAAGGAGCGACATGTCCCTCTCTCATGATGTGGATGAGATGAAAGGTATCACAAACTCTTTTTTTAAGAATCTCTACTCTTGTGACAAGACAGTAAACCCTTCTTATATTATCTCTCTTATGAAACCTCTGGTGAATGATGAGATGAATGAGGATCTTTGTAAGCCTTTTTCTGAACAAGAGATTAGTGATGCGCTCTTTCAAATTAGTCCGTTGAAGGCTCAAGGGCCAGGTGGGTTTCCAGCTGGCTTTTTCCAGAGGAATTGGGGTTTGCTAAAGGAAGATATTGTTCGTGCAGTTCAACAATTCTTTATATCGGGATGTATGCCGGAGGGGATAAATAATACAACTATTGTGCTTATTCCGAAAGTGAAGAACCCCCAGTCGATAAAAGATTTTCGGCCAATCAGTCTATGCAATGTCATATATAAAATTATCTCCAAGTGTCTTGTCAACAGACTGAGACCTCTGTTGGATGGTACGATTTCTCCAACCCAAAGTGCGTTCATCCCTGGAAGATTAATTTCTGATAATGCTCTTATAGCTTTTGAATGTATGCATTCGTTGAGTACGCTAAAGGACAGCCGAGGTGAATATTGTGTGTACAAGCTGGACCTAGCCAAGGCATATGATCGTGTAGACTGGAGGTTCTTGGAAAGTATGCTTCGGGCATATGGTTTTGCTCCAGTGTGGGTTAAGTGGATTATGATCTGTGTGACGTCAGTGAAATTTTCTGTGCGGTTTAATGGTCAGTTGTTAGATTCGTTCCAACCTTCTTGTGGCCTCAGGCAAGGGGATCCTCTATCTCCTTACCTTTTCCTATTTGTGGCTGAGGCTCTTTCGTTGTTACTCCATGATGCTACGGCGAAGGGGGTTATTCAAGATTTTCGGCTGAACAGACATGCTCCAGGGGTCTCACATTTATTATTTGCGGATGATAGCCTCCTATTTTTAAGGGTTCTTTGGAGCAAGCTCTGGTCATTAAACGGATTTTGGCTGCTTATGAGGAGGGGACGGGTCAATTGCTAAGTCCGGATAAATGCTCCATTTTGTTTGGTAAAAAGTGTAGCCTGGAAGATCAAGTTTCTATCTTGGTGGTTCTCAAAATCACCTCTGATGATTTTGAGGATAAATATCTTGGTTTACCTGTGCCAGAAGGGCGGATGAAGGCTGGTAAATTCCAATCTATAAAAGATAAAGTGCTTAAGCGGGTTTCAGACCGGATAGAAAAATATGCTTCTAGTGGTGTGAAGGAGCTTCAGATTAAGTCAGTCGTTCAGTCTCTTCCGGTCTATGCCATGGGGATTTTTAAATTTCCTGCTTCTATTTGTGAAGAGTTATCCCAAATCATTAGGAATTTTTGGTGGGGTGACCAGGAGGATAGGAAGAAAACTCATTGGCTAGCATGGGATAAGTTGACAAGACCCAAAGGAGAAGGAGGTATGGGCTTTAGAGATTTGAGATTATTTAATCAAGCGCTTTTGGCGAAACAGGCTTGGCGTTTATTGGTCTTTCCGGACTCGTTATGTGCAAAGGTGATGAAAGCAAAGTATTATCTTCATGGGCATTTGCTAGACACTGTATTCCCTCAGGTGACATCGACTACTTGGCAAGGTATTATGCATGGTCTTGAGCTGCTGAAAAAGGGGGTCATTTGGAGAGTTCGCGACGGTGCAAATATAAATATTTGGAGAGACAATTGGCTCCCTAGAGATTCGGGGCTTCAAATTTCAGCAAAAAAGAACAGAACTAGACTCAAATGTGTGTCTGAATTATTCATTAGTGGCTCAACAAGATGGGATGAGCATCTTATTCGGCATCTGTTCTTTCCACATGATGCGGACGAAATTTTGAAGTTGCGTGTTCTGACTGTCGGTGATGGAGATTTCATTGCTTGGCACTACGAAAAAAATGGTTTATTCTCAGTTAAAAGTGCGTATAAGTTGGCGCTCAAACTTAAGGACTCTATGATTGAGTTAGGGAGTTCAAGTGGTGCTGCTAATGGGGAAAGGAGGCTATGGAATATTATTTGAAAGGCTCGGGTCCCTCAGAAAATCAGAATTTTTGCATGGCGTGCTGCGACACAAAGTTTGGCGGTTCAAGTTAACAGAGTTAAACACCACCAAACTACCATTGGTCTGTGCTCGATTTGGGGCGTAGAAGATGAATCTGTATTTCATGCACTGGTAAGCTGTCCTAAGGCTCGTGCGTTACGTCTGGCGGTAAGGGAGGTATGGAATTTACGAGATGAAGTGGTTTTCAATTTTACGGGGCCGAATTGGTTACTTGTCTTATTGGATCAAGTAAGGCCGCCGGTGCATGAGCAAATTATATTCATGTTTTGGAGGGCTTGGCATCTGAGGAATGATTTGATTTTTGGTAAGGGAAAGGAAAAAATCTCCGACTCGGTGAGGTTCATTCAGAATTATTGGACGTCCTTCTCGTCCTGTCATCCCAATGTCAAGATGGAGATTAGCATCAAAGGTAAAGAGAGGGTGGATGGCTTAAATTTTACTAATGATATGCGAAAGAATCTTGTGACTTGGCAGGCTCCCGCTACAGAGATCATTAAGACTAATGTTGATGCAAGTTATGTGGAGGCTTTAAGGGCTGCAAGTGTGGGCGTCGTGGCCAGGAACCATACTAGAGAAGTTATCATATCGTCCTGGGATTATATTGGGGTGTGCAATACCGCGGAAGAAGCTGAACTGAGAGCGACCCTTGCGGGGCTATACATTGGTATTACTCTCCACAAGGCCATCATTTTAGTAACGGATTGTTCTTTTGTGGCTTCTTTCCTTCGAAATGATCTTCTAGACAGGTCTCCTCTGGTGGATCTAAAGATAGAAGCTTTGAGTTTAGCCAAAATGATGATAAATTGCAAGATATCCAAGTTTAGCAGAACGGCTAATAGGGTGGCGCACGAGATTGCGAAGTTCAGCTTTGACAATAGGTCCGATGGTGTGCTCCTTAATAGTGTTCCGCCCTGCGTGGCTGATTTTGTAACGGATGATTGTATGAATATTTTAAGTTAATTAATATATGGGAGGGGTTTTCAAAAAAAAACCCAATGAATATGTATCTGAAAACTGAAAACAAAAAAGAACTCCCAATTACCCATTATACTTGGTGATTTAGGCTACAAATCACATCGACTTCAACATGAATTTTATAGATCTCTTCATTACGAATCCATTTCAGTTGAGTACACAACTTATTGTTCAAAGATGAAGGAGATCGATGCAAGTGTCCTATCTTGACGTCGGCGCCAGCCGGAGCCTATGGCTGTGGGGACGAAGCTCGGGAAGCGGTAGCAGCGGCTGCTATGGCCGAGACGTGTGAAGGACGTGGCCGTGGATGCACTGCAGGGGAGATAGGAATCACATGGAGATGGCGATGGAGCTCCTGCTCCGGCGGGTGTTGGCCGTGGAGGAGCTGCTCGTCGGAGCAGCGGGCAATGGTGGCGACTTGAGGAGGCGCTGGTGCTCGAGGGGGTGAAAGGGAACGACCGGGCCGATTGAAGCTGGTGACGGCGTGCTCGCGGGGCCGTGGCTCAACCCTCTGGCGTAGGAGTTTGAACGCTCATGGACGGACGAGAGGTAGATCAATCGGTTGCCAAATTTTGCAATCTGCCACACGGTTGCCACATACATATTTCATAAATAAAAAACTAATATTTTGGACATGATTTTTGACATTGGGTATGCGGAGTCAAAAAACTATTTTTATCACACACACAGAGTTAATTTTTTTTTGTTGCACGATGATGTAAGACCTAAAAAAATACACAACAATAACGATTAAACTATAAGCTGTTCTTTGTAGAGATGGTGTTTTCAATAATTTGGTTACATTGCAAGAAATCATAACATAACTCTATGGTCACCCTTTTGAAAGCGAGATATGATCATATCTTCCTTTTCTTTCATGAGATGGACGACGGCGCCCGGATGCAAGCACAACAAAAAGGCAATGCCTCATTTTTATGATGCGGCAGTTGGAATGGCACACATCGTTCTTTTAGACAATCTCTCAAAGCATTTATTCAGACATCTCAATTAATGTTTACAGTGTCACACACATCGGTTGGCTAAGTAAAATGCAAATAACCACCACAATCGTATCGTCATTTGTGAAAAAACCACCACTTTATAAAACATTGCAAAATTCACCACCCGAAAAATTGGCACTCCCAAAAATCAATGAACTTTGTTTTGAGCGAGTTTAGACGTTGTCGGTGATAAAACTGGCGGATCTCGGGTACGAGATTCCGAGCTGGTGATCTTGGTACGATGACAACAGGAAGTAAAGGAGACGCATAATTTACCTAGGTTCGGGCACTCTCGAAGAGATAAAACCCTGCGTCCTGCTTGTATTGTACTAAAGATGGGGTACAAAGTACATTATGATCTACCTCGAGATTGTATGAATGTTTTCTAGTCTAAAAACCTTGCCTCTACAGACTAAACCCATAGATGTATATAGGCACCAAGGGTATCTAGGATTACAAGTATGTCGGCTACACCTAGGGATAACATGCCAATCATTTGAATATGCCTTGAAGTGTACACCAAGTATTTCAGAGGATTCCATATTGAGTATGTCGAGGGCCATGACTCGCGTGGCCCATTCTTTAGTTGTCGGTTAGTCCTCGGCGCGACCCATGAGTGGCGGGCCGGCGTGGTGTGCACCCCCTCAATCCAGGACATGACTAGTAGTTCCTGAACTAGTCTTCAAGCCAAGGACGCCGATCCTTCCTCAGAATGGCTTCATCTTATGGTCTCCGGCTTCGTAGACGAGTTCGATCTTCCACGACAGCCTCTAGATCCGAGGACTTTATTTGGACCCGAGGTTCTTTTTTAGTTCCACCATCGACTTCTGCATTCATGTGTAAATCTGAACGGTGATGGTCTCATTGGATCCGAAGACTCCTGAATGAGAACTCCAAGTCCGAAGTTCTTTTATGCTGGGGTTGATTCCTTACAGGTGAAGTATTATTCTCCGAAGGTTCTTGACGACCGTTGGCGGTCTCGTGGTCCCACTTCTCGATATACTTGAGGGAGTACTAGACTAGGGGGTCCTCGGGCGTCCGGGCTATGTGATATGGGCCGGACAAATGGGCCATGAAGATACGAGGATCGTTGCAAAAATTAAAAAAAAATTCTACGCATCACCAAGATCAATCTATGGAGTAAATAGCAACGAGAGAGAGGGGAGTGCATCTTCATACCCTTGAAGATCGCGAGACGGAAGCGTTGCAAGAACTCGGATGAAGGAGTCGTACTCGTAGCGATTCAGATCGCGGCGGATTCCGATCTAAACGCCGAACAACGTCACCTCCGCGTTCAACACACGTGCAGCCCGATGACGTCTCCCGCACCTTGATCCAACAAGGAGGAGGGAGAGGTTGAGGAAGATGGCTCCAGCAGCAGCACGACGGCGTGGTGGTGATGGAGTTGCAATTCTCCGGAAGGGCTTCGCCAAGCTCACGCGGAGGAGGAGAGGTGTTGGGGAGGGGAGGGGCTGCGCCTTGGATGTGGTGCTGCAGCCCTCCCCCACCCCTCTATTTATAGGGAGAAGGGTAAAGAGGGTTGACCCCTCTAGATGAGATCTAGAGGGGGGGCGGCCAAGGGGGAGGGGGCTTGCCCCCAAGCAAGGGAGGCGCCCCCCTTAGGGTTCCCCCCCAACCCTAGGCGCATGGGCCATAGGGGGGATGGCGCCCAACCCACTTAGGGGCTGGTCCCCTTCCACCTACAGCCCATAAGGCCCTCCGGGGCAGGTGGACCCTCCCGGTGGACCCCCGGAACCCCTCCGATGGTCCCGGTACAATACTGATATACCCCTGAATATTTTCGGTGACCGTATGATGACTTCCCATATATAAATCTTCACCTCTGGACCGTTCCGGAACTCCTCGCGACGTCCGGGATCTCATCCGGGACTCCGAACAACATTCGGTAATCACATACCAATCTTCCCTATAACCCTAGCGTCATCGAACCTTAAGTGTGTAGACCCTACGGGTTCGGGAATCATGCAGACATGACCGAGACAACTCTCTGGCCAATAACCAACATCGGGATCTGGAACCCATGTTGGCTCCCACATGTTCCACGATGATCTCATCGGATGAACCATGATGTCAAGGATTCAAGCAATCCCATATACAATTCCCTTTGTCAATCGGTACGTTACTTGCCCGAGATTCGATCGTCGGTATCCCAATACCTCATTCAATCTCATTACCGGCAAGTCACTTTACTCGTTCCGTAATGCATGATCTTGTGACTAACTACTTAGTCACATTGAGCTCATTATGATGATGCATTACCGAGTGGGCCCAGAAATACCTCTCCGTCATACAGAGTGACAAATCCTAGTCTCGATTCGTGCCAACCCAACAGACACTTTCGGAGATACCTGTAGAGCACCTTTATAGTCACCCAGTTACGTTGTGACGTTTCGTACACCCAAAGCACTCCTACGGTATCCGGGAGTTACACAATCTCATGGTCTAAGGAAATGATACTTGACATTAGAAAAGCTTTAGCAAACGAACTACACGATCTTGTGCTATGCTTAGGATTGGGTCTTGTCCATCACATCATTCTCCTAATGATGTGATCCCGTTATCAATGACATCCAATGTCCATAGTCAGGAAACCATGACCATCTGTTGATCAACAAGCTAGTCAACTAGAGGCTCACTAGGGACATGTTGTGGTCTACGTATTCACACACGTATTATGGTTTCCGGTTAATAGAATTATAGCATGAATAATAGACAATTATCATGAACAAGGAAATATAATAATAACCATTTTATTATTGCCTCTAGGGCATATTTCCAACAGTCTCCCACTTGCACTAGAGTCAATAATCTAGTTACACTGTGATGAATCGAACACCCATAGAGTTCTGGTGTTGATCATGTTTTGCTCGCATAAGAGGTTTAGTCAACGGATCTGCAACATTCAGATCCGTATGCACTTTACAAATATCTATGTCTCCATCTTGAACATTTTCACAAATTGAGTTGAAGCGACGTTTGATGTGCCTGGTCTTCTTGTGAAACTTGGGCTTGGCAAGGGCAATAGCTCCAGTGTTGTCACAGAAGAGAGTCATCGGGCCCGATGCATTGGGAATAACTCCTAGGTCGGTAATGAACTCCTTCATCCAGATTGCTTCATGTGCTGCCTTCGAGGCTGCCATGTACTCCGCTTCACATGTAGATCCCGCCATGATGCTTTGCTTGCACCTGCACCAGCTTACTGCCCCACCATTCAAAATATACATGTATCCGGTTTGTGACTTGGAGTCATCCAGATCTGTGTCGAAGCTAGCATCAATTAACCCTTTACGACGAGCTCTTCATCACCTCCATAAACGGGAAACATATCCTTAGTCCTTTTTAGGTACTTCAGGATGTTCTTGACCGATGTCCAGTGTTCCATGCCGGGATTACTTTGGTACCTCCCTACCAAACGTACGCAAGGTTTACATCAGGTCTGGTACACAACATGGCATACATAATAGACCCTATGGCCGAGGCATAGGGGATGACACTCATCTTTTCTCTATCTTCTGCCGTGGTCGGGCTTTGAGCCAAGCTCAATTCCACACCTTGCAAAACAGGCAAGAACCCCTTCTTGGACTGATCCATATTGAACTTCTTCAATATCTTATCAAGGTATGTGCTTTGTGAAAGACCTATGAGGCGTCTCGATCTATCTCTATAGATCTTGATGCCTAATATATAAGCAACTTCTCCAAGGTCCTTCATTGAAAAACACTATTCAAGTAGGCCTTTATGCTTTCCAAAAGTTCTATATCATTTCCCATCAATAGTATGTCATCCACATATAATATGAGAAATACTATAGAGCTCCCACTCACTTTCTTGTAAACACAGGCTTCTCCATAAGTCTTCACAAACCCAAACGCTTTGATCATTTCATCAAAGCGAATGTTCAAACTCCGAGATGCTTGCACTAGCCCATAGATGGAGCACTGGAGCTTGCACACCTTGTTAGCATTCTTAGGATCGACAAAACCTTCCGGCTACATCATATACAATTCTTCCTTGAGGAAACCGTTAAGGAATGCCGTTTTGACGTCCATTTGCCATATCTCATAATCATAGAATGCGGCAATTGCTAACAAGATTCAGACGGACTTCAGCTTCGCTACGGGTGAGAAGGTCTCATCGTAGTCAACCCCTTGAACTTGTCGGTAACACTTAGCGACAAGCCGAGCTTTACAGATGGTAACATTACCATCCGCGTCTGTCTTCTTCTTACAGATCAATTTATTTTTTATCGCTCGCTGATCATCGGGCAAGTCTGTCAAAGTCCATACTTTGTTTTCATACGTGGATCCTATCTCAGATTGCATGGCTTCAAGCCATTTGTTGGAATCTGGGCCTGCCATCGCTTCTTCATAGTACGAAGTTTCACCATTGTCTAACAACATGATCTCCAGGATAGGGTTGCCATACCATTCTGGTGTGGAACGTGTCCTTGTGGACCTATGAAGTTCAGTAGCAATTTGATCCGAAGTACCTCGATCATCATCATCAACTTCCTCTCTAGTCGGTAAAGGCACCACAGAAACATCTTCCTGAGCTGCGCTACTTTCCGGTTCAAGGGGCAGTACTTCATCAAGTTCTACTTTCCTCCCACTTACTTCTTTCGAGAGAAACTCTTTCTCCAGAAAGGACCCGTTCTTGGCAACAAAGATCTTGCCTTCAGATCTGAGATAGAAGGTATACCCAATGGTTTCTTTAGGGTATCCTATGAAGACGCATTTTTCCGACTTGGGTTCGAGCTTTTCAGGTTGAAGTTTCTTGACATAAGCATCGCATCCCCAAACTTTTAGAAACGACAGCTTAGGTTTCTTCCCAAACCATAATTCATACGGTGTCGTCTCAACGGATTTAAATGGTGCCCTATTTAAAGTGAATGTAGCTGTCTCTAAAGCGTACCCCCAAAATGATAGTGGTAAATCGGTATAAGACATCATAGACCGCACCATATCCAATAGAGTGCGATTACGACGTTCAGACACACCGTTATGCTGAGGTGTTCCAGGCGGCGTGAGTTGTGAAACAATTCCACATTTCCGTGTGTACCAAACTCGTGACTTAAATATTCTCCCCCACGATCTGATCATAAGAACTTTATTTTTCTTTCACGTTGATTCTCTACCTCACTCAGAAATTCCTTGAACTTTTCAAAGGTCTCAGACTTGTGTTTCATTAAGTAGACATACCCATATCTACTCAAATCATCAGTGAGGGTGAGAACATAATGATAGCCACTGCGAGCCTCAACGCTCATTGGACCGCACACATCTGTACGTATGATTTCCAATAAGTTGGTTGCTCGCTCCATTGTTCCGGAGAATGGAGTCTTGGTCATTTTGCCCATGAGGCATGGTTCGCATGTGTCAAATGATTCGTAATCAAGAGACTCCAAAAGTCCATCTGCATGGAGCTTCTTCATGCGTTTGACACCAATGTGACCAAGGCGGCAGTGCCACAGGTATGTGGGACTATCATTATCAATCTTACATCTTTTGGCATTCACACTATGAATATGTGTAACATCACGTTCAAGATTCATTAAGAATAAACCATTGACCAGCGGGGCATGACCATAAAACATATCTCTCATATAAATAGAACAACCATTATTCTCGGATTTAAATGAGTAGCCATCTCGTATTAAACGAGATCCATATACAATGTTCATGCTCAAAGCTGGCACTAAATAACAATTATTGAGGTTTAAAACTAATCCCGTAGGTAAATGTAGAGGTAGCGTGTCAATGGCGATCACATCGACCTTGGAACCATTCCCGACGCACATCGTCACCTCGTCCTTCGCCAGTCTCTGCTTATTCTGTAGCTCCTGTTTTGAGTTACAAATATGACCAACCACACCGGTATCAAATACCCAGGAGCTACTACGAGTACTGGTAAGGTACACATCAATAACATGTATATCACATATACCTTTGGTGTTGCCGGCCTTCTTGTCCGCTAAGTACTTGGGGCAGTTCCGCTTCCAGTGATTGTTTCCCTTGCAATAAAAGCACTCAGTCTCAGGTTTGGGTCCATGCTTTGGCTTCTTCCCGGCAACTGGCTTACCGGGCGCGGCAACTCCCTTGCCGTCCTTCTTGAAGTTCTTCTTACCCTTGCCTTTCTTGAAACTAGTGGTTTTATTGACCATCAACACTTGATGTTCCTTTTTGATCTCCACCTCCGCTGATTTCAGCATTGAAAATACCTCAGGAATGGTTTTCACCATCCCCTGCATATTGTAGTTCATCACAAAGCTCTTGTAGCTAGGTGAGAGCGACTGAAGGATTCTGTCAATGACCGTGTCATCCGGGAGATTAACTCCCAGCTGAGACAAGCGGTTGTGCAACCCAGACATTTTGAGTATGTGCTCGCTGACAGAACCATTCTCCTCCATCTTACAACTATAGAACTTGTCAGAGACTTCATATCTCTCGACCCGGGCATGAGCTTGGAAAACCATTTTCAGCTCTTGGAACATCTCATATGCTCCATGCTGCTCAAAACGCTTTTGGAGCCCCAGTTCTAAGCTGTAAAGCATGCCGCACTGAACCAGGGAGTAATCATCACTACGCGACTGCCAGGCGTTCATAACATCTTGAGTTGCTGGGAAAATGGGTGCTTCACCTAGCGGTGCATCTAGGACATATGCTTTCTTGGCAGCTATGAGGATGATCCTCAAGTTCCGGACCCAGTCTGTTGAGGATATAACCACTGAGTGTAAACCGCCCAGGAGGGGCTGGTTCACGCTCAACTATATTGAAGCCCATGAAGATAAAGAAGATGGCGATGTATTGATAAAGCTTAGAGGCCCAGAGCCCAAAGGTGGATTAGGACCCATAATTGTAACCGCCATAGTTGTATAACTTGTATTGTAAGTTAGGGAAAGGGAGAGACCGAGCCGGACACTTGTATGAGCCGGCCTCGGGACTCTGTAAACCGGCCGGGCGACAACCTGTGTATATAAAGGGATGATCCGGTGGCAGTTCAGGGACAAGAAACAACAACTCGAGACTCAGGCAAAGCGTATTCACTCCCTGGTCATCGAAACCCGAGCAATTCCATCACAACTAGACATAGACTTTTACCTTCATCGTAAGGGGCCGAACTAGTATAAAACTCTCGTGTCCCTTGTCCGGTTTAACCCCTTCAAGCTAATCTCGTTGTGATGGCTCCACGACTAAGTCCTTCCGTTAGGACATCTGACGTGATATTTCCACGACAGTTGGCTCCCACCATGGGGCTATCGCATGATGGTTTCGAGTTCTTGAAGGGCAGCTTTGAAGGACTCAAGGGATACGTAGTTGGCCGGATGACCAAGAGTCGTCGCGGCAAGCTCTACATCGACGACGCGGAATGGGGCCCTGAGGCCGGCTCGATCGAGTACGGGTACCGGGTCCACTTTGGCGGAATTCATGTTTTCATCGGCAAGATCGGCGAACCGGGCCCTGAGCCGGACATCTTCACCGACCTCGTCGAGATGGCTCAGCATGAGAGTCCTGCCTGGGTTCAGCCTGCCATGAAGCGTGCGTTCATAGGATTCATCCATGACGCGGGATCTGAACCGGTGTCCGATAGTGAGACGACCATCTACTCAGATGATGAGTCATCCACTGGTGAAACCGAGTCGCTGTACCAATTGCAAGACGGCTGGATTGGGGGTTATTCCGATGGCAACAGTATTCTAGATCCCTTTGAACCGTCGAACCGGGTTGCAGTCTTCATGGCTGGAACACAGCCCACCTTGCAGTCTTCATCCACAGCAGCAATGACGTCCGGGTCAGCAGCCGCGGCAGGAGGCCCTGCACACAGACCGGCTCAAGTTCTTTCCGGTTTGTTGGATGCCTAGGCGACCTTGTTAACCACGACGGTCACCCCGGAGATGCAGGATCGGCATAATGCGGAGGTTACCAAGCTAAAGGACCAGATAACACAAGCCAAGGAGGACCTGACAGCTGAGGAAGTTAGGATGGCTGAGGAACGGGCCGCTTTAGTGGCCCAGTCACAGCAGATCCAGGCGCGGAATTACCGGCTTATGTTGGATCAGAACGCGTCAAACGAAGTGCTGCGAAGGAAGTACCGGTCTCGTCTGCCAACGGTCTACGAAGGACTGAATCTCTTCAATACGCCAAGGGCTGGGCCAAGTAATCCGACAGTGGTAAACCGGACCGAGGCACCTGGGGCAGCTCCGGATCAACCACGGATAACCGACCCACCTCGACGAATGGATAACCCGCCGCAATACGTATCAATACCGCCGGGTCATTTTTCTAGCCCTTTGGATAACATGATTGTTGCGGCATCTCGCCTTGCAGCTATTCCAATGGAGGGTGATTCGCTGGCGGCGGTTGAGACGCGACGGGCCAGGGATCTTCTTCAAACCGCTGTTGTGCAGCAGCAGGCTTATTCCTATAGCCGAGATAGAATCCATTCAACCCCCCGTCCGAGCAAAAGTTATAGCAGGCACATGGACGAACCGGAGGTGTCAAGCAGTGCGCGGCGCCGTAATGCCCCTCAAGGGCCTAATCCGGCGCGCGGTGTTGCAAATGCTCAGGATGTGGTGGATAATGGCAGAGCACGAAGGGAGGCCGCATTAGCGGCACAATACACGAGGCATCAACAACCCGCCCCAATTCAGCCAGCGGCGTCAGTAGAGCGAGGTACCGGGCTTGCTTTCAGCTCATGGGGTGTGCCATGTCTGATCCCGGCTCTCTGCAATGTGCGGTTGCCTAAGGATTTTAAGGGCCCGGGTAAAGTGCCTAATTATACCACCGATCAACCCCCCGAGGCGTGGGCGGAAAGTTATGAGATGGCAATGGAGATGCTGGATGTGGATGAAGCAACATGTGCAAAATATTTCACCATGATGTTGGAAGGAACAACCCGCACTTGGTTAAAGAGCCTACCCGCCAACTCCATCGGGTCATGGGACCAATTGAAGGCCCGGTTTATAGTGAATTTCAAGGATACATGCAAACAACCTATGTCCAATGTGGATCTAGATGCCTGTGTTCAAGGAGAGAACGAGTCAACAACTCATTGGGTGCGCCGGGTTTCAGAAGTCCTGCATTCGTCGGACCGCATCAATGCTGACACGGCGATCATAACATTGGAGCGGAATTGCCGGTTTAAGTCACTGAAGATGAAGTTGGGACAGCTCAAACGCCACTGCAATGACATGGGAACGCTTATGGCAGCCTTGGTTAAGTATGCCGACTCTGATAATACCAAGGATCTCGATTCTGATGAGGAGAAACCGGAGAAGGGAAAGAAGAACGGCGGTGCAAAGGGACAGAATAACCATGGGAACAATGGTAAGCGTAAAGCGCATAATTCGGATTTTGTGGCAACACCAATATGCAGGGCAACACACATCATCGTAAGGGTAAACCGCCCCAGCGCGGTGGAGGCATGAGTCTGGAGCGCCTGTTAAACCAGCCTTGCCCTAAGCATGGGACAAAGGAAGCTCCAGCAACGCATCTTTGGAAAGATTGTTTCATTATGAAGGAGTTCAAAAACTCTGATCTTTTCCGGTATGATCAGGGTCCGTCTGGCGGTTCAGGTAGGCCTAGGCATTCGGTTAGACCGACCAAATCGATTCGGTGCCTCGGTTTATTTTGAATTTTGGTTTTCTGCTTTTCCTAACCGATCGGTCCTTGAAGAGATCAATGACCGAGACTTCGGTCAACCGGGAAATTGGTTCGGTCGTCGGTTACTATCGAAGGGACCCAATAGTTTGACCGGGAGGAAGAAATCGGGAGTCTAATCTTAGCCAGAAATGTGAACAAGCAAGCGAACATGAATTAATTGAAACATATGTGACATACATTGGGCACTGATGCATCTTCGGAAGCAGGCAGCCGACCATGAAGTGGTGTTGGCCGCAAGCCCACGAACGCATCAAGGGGATGGACGCCATCAGCCATTACCCCATCGCGAGGGAGCCATGTGCGCCGCCGGCAGCCACCGCACAGGACGCATGGATGCACGCACGCAGCCGGCGGCCGCTGGTATTGCGCGAGATGGGGAAAAAGGAGGCGGTGGCGCTGCGTGGTGGACTAATGCGGGTACGTGAGGGATCTAGGACGAAGCATCTAGCGAATTGAGGATACGACGACGCACAGTAGTTATTGGGATTTTTAGGGTACTTAGTGGGCTTAGTACGATGGCCTTAATATGCATGACGGGGCTGCATGTGTTCGGTTACTTCGGGGGATTCGGTCAACAGGATCGAACAACCGAATCCACCGATATAATATCGGTTTCTCATGTTCTGTGACCGAGTGAACAACTGAAGTTTCGGTCCTCGGTTTTTTCGGCTTCGGTCCCGGTTTTTTCGGCTCCGGTCTTCAGTTCTCGGTTTTTATGCCCACCCCTAGGTTCAGGTCCAGGTTTTCATGGTGGCGGCGGTTCAAACTCTAGATTTCAGAATAATCAGAGCAACCAGAACAACCAAGGTGGTCACAACCAACAGAACAATCAGGGGAATCAGCAGCAATCAGGTTTTCAGAGTCACCCAAAGCAGTTGAATGGCGGGCAGTATCATGTTTTCACCACTAGCTTGTGTAAGCGCGATCAGAAGCTTCACAAGAGGGCAGTTAATGCTGTTGAACCGGCAGTACCTTGTTACTTACGTTGGTCCGAGAAGCCCATTGTGTGGAGCAGAGAGGATCATCCGCCCCGGGTTGACAATCCGGGTCATCTGGCTTTAGTGGTGGCACCTCAGGTGGGAGGTTATAAATTCACCAAGGTGCTCATGGATGGAGGGAGAAGTATCAACATCCTGTATTATGAAACCTTCCGCCGCATGGGGTTGACGGATAAGAATCTTAATCCATCGAACACTGTTTTCCATGGTGTAGTACCAGGTAAATCGGCATATCTTGTTGGCAAGATAGCTTTGGAGGTTGTGTTTGGTGATGAGAATGATTCCAGGTCTGAAACATTGACCTTTGAAGTGATGAAAATCCAGAGCCCATATCACGCCCTATTTGGACGGTCGACTTACGTGAAGTTCATGGCAAGGCCCTGCTATATTTATTTATAGCTCAAAATGCCGGGTCATAAGGGGACCATCACGATACATGGAAGTCGTAAGATCGCTTTGGACTGCGAGGAGGGTGATGCGGCCTATGCTGAGTCGGTTTGTGCCACAGAGGAGTTGAAGTTCTACAAAGACAATGTTGATCCGACAGACATGACCCCTTTGAAGAAACCCACCACCGATTATGACCTAACCCTGAAGTTCAAACCGGCTGATGAGACTAAACTTGTTGATTTCGTTCATGGTGATTCATCCAAACAGTTTAGTATCAGCACCAATCTGGATCCGAAATAGGAAAGCGCGCTCATCGAGTTCATCCGTGAGAACCGAGACATTTTTGCATGGAAGCCTTCTGACATGCCAGGTGTACCAAGGGAACTCGCTGAGCACACTCTCAATATTGATCCCAAGTTTAAATCGGTCAAGCAGTTTCTTTGCCGCTTCAACAAGACGCAAGACCATTGGTGAGGAGGTAGCCCGGCTGTTGGCTGCTGGGTTTATCGTCGAAGTTTTTCATCCAGAATGGCTGGCCAATCCGGTGCTGGTGCTTAAGAAGAATGGCACTTGGTGCATGTGTGTGGACTACACGGACTTGAACAAAGCCTGTCCGGCAGATCCTTTTGCTCTCCCGCGTATTGATTAGATCATTGATGCGACAACGGGTTGTGAGCATTTGAGTTTCTTGGATGCGTATTCTGGCTATCATCAGATCAGAATGGCAGTTAAGGACCAGGAGAAGACGGCCTTCATCACTCCCTTTGGAGCCTTCTGCTATGTTTCTATGCCCTTTGGGCTCAAGAGCGCCCAGGCGACTTATCAGCGTTGTGTGCAGAATTGTCTTCATACTCAGATTGGGCGCAATGTTCATGCCTATGTGGATGACATTGTGGTGAAATCCAGGAAGAAGGAGACGTTAATAGATGACCTCAAGGAGACTTTTGACAATCTTCGGGTTTATAAGATGTTGCTCAATCCAGACAAGTGCGTCTCTGGTGTTCCGGCAGGCAAGCTTTTGGGTTTTCTAGTGTCTAACAGGGGCATTGAGGCTAATCCAGAAAAGATCAAAGCGATTACATCTTTGGCTAAACCGGCATGTATCAATGACGTTCAGCGTCCAGCGGGTCGAATTGCAGCCCTGAGCCGGTTTATCAGCCGCTTGGGAGAGAAGGCGATCCCTCTGTATCAGATGTTGAAGAAAATAGACACTTTTGTTTGGAGTAACGCAGCTGATGTGGCGTTTGAGGACTTGAAGAGGCAATTGGCTGAACCGCCGGTCCTTGCTGCTCCGGTTGATAATGAACCGTTGTTATTGTACGTGGCTGCTAAAGCCCGGGCTGTCAGCGTGGCTATTGTGGTTGAGCGCAAGGAAGCTGGGAAGGAATATCCAGTTCAAAGGCCGGTTTACTATATCAGTGAAGTACTCACCGAGTCAAAGCAAAGATATCCGCATTGGCAGAAGCTGGTGTATGGGGTTTTTATGGCGAGTCGGAAGCTGAAGCAATAGTTTCAAGGCCATCCCATCATAGTGGTCAGTTCTTCTCCTTTGGGCGATATAATTCAGAACAGGGAGGCAACTGGCCGGGTTGCAAAGTGGGCTATTGAGCTTGGTCCACACGGATTGAAGTATATGCCTCGGACACCCATTAAATCTCAGGCGCTTGTTGACTTCATCAATGATTGGACAGAGTTGCAGGCACCGGAAGACAAACCGGATAACACATACTGGACTATCCACTTTGACGGGTCCAGGCAATTGGAGGGCTCGGGGGCTGGAGTTATCCTTACTTCCCCTCGAGGTGATAAAATTCGTTATGTTCTCCGCTTTAATGTTTCCTTGTGCTAACAATGCAGCTGAGTACGAGGCCTTACTCCATGGTCTCCGTGTGGCTAAGGAAATGAATTTAAGCCGGGTATGATGCTTCGGGGACTCTGATCTAGTGGCTCAACAAGTTTCTGGCACTTGGGATTCTAAGGATCCACTCATGGCGGCTTACAGACGAGAGGTGGATATTGTGGCGGGTCACTTCAAGGGTTATCAGGTTGAGCATATTGATCGGTGCAAAAACAAAGCAGCAGATGCTTTAAGCCGGCTGGGATCTCAGTGTAAACCGGTACCACCCAATACCTTTCTAGATATCTTGCATAACCCGTCTATTAAGTTGCCTACAGAGGAGGATTTAGTTGTTCCTGATCCGGAGGCCCAACCGGTAGCCGCTTTACATGTCATTCCGGATTGGACGGTTCCATATTTGGCGTACATGAACCGTGGCGAGTTACCAGAGGATGAAGTTCTAGCCAGACAGATAGTCCGGCGTTCAAAGTCCATGGTTATTCACAATGGCGAGTTACACCACTACAGTGTCTCAAGCGTGTTTCAGCGTTGTGTTTCTCCTGAAGAGGGCTAAGAGATTTTGCGTGAGATCCATGAAGGGGATTGTGTTCACCACGCCGGTTCAAAATCCCTGGTTGCTAAAGCTTTTCGTCATGGTTTCTACTAGTTGACAGCTCATGCTGATGCTGAGGACCTGGTGAAGCGGTGCGACGCTTGTCAGAAGTTTTCACGCTGAGCTCATGTTCCAGCTCAAGAGCTACGGATGATTCCAATCACTAGGCCGTTTGCTACTTGGGGGCTTGATATGGTGGGACCTTTTAAGCGGTCCAATGATAAGAAGACCCACCTGTTGGTGGCGGTTCACAAATTTACTAAGTGGGTTGAAGCAAAGCCAGTAAGAAAATGTGACGCAGCCACGGCGGTTCAATTCATCAAGAAGGTGATCTTCCATTTTGGTTTTCCACACAACATCATCACAGATAATGGCACGAACCTTTCCAAAGTTGAGATGGAGGAATTTTTTCAATGAGAGCACATCCGGCTTGATGTAGCGTCCGTGGCTCACCCCCAGTCTAATGGTCAAGCTGAGAGAGCTAATCAAGAAATCTTGAAGGGTATCAAGCCCTGGCTTATGGTTCCTTTGAAACGGACGCCGGGTTGTTGGGTAGAGGAATTACCATATGTGTTATGGAGCATCAACACCACCCCAAATCGATCTACTGGTTATACACCTTTCTTCATGGTTTACGGGGCAGAGGCAGTCCTCCCAAGTGATATTCGTCATGACTCGCCCCGGGTTGCCATTTATGTTGAAGCAAACAATGAGCAAGCACGCCAGGAGGCACTGGACCTATTAGATGAGAAACAAGACATGGCTTTGGCTTGTTCGACGGTTTATCAGCAAGACCTGCAGCGTTATCACAGCTGCCGGGGTTAAAACAAGAACCTTTCAAGAAGGCGACTTAGTGCTCCGGCTCATCCAGGATCAGACCGATATGCACAAGTTATCCCCACCTTGGGAAGGACCCTTTGTGGTCAGCAAGAATCTGCACAACGGATCATACTACCTCATTGACGTTCAAGAGCACACAGACTCACGCAAATCTGAGGAGGAGACCCGGCGGCCGTGGAACATAGCTCTCCTTCGGCCTTACTACACCTGAGCTATAGGCTCTTCTTATGTACATATTTTGACAATGTATATATTATGATCAATAAAAAAACCGGCATCCTTGCTATAAGCAGGGTCTCCGCTGTTTTTTCCAATATCTTCTGATTACATGGGGGCTTCAGCTAACAAAGCGGAGTTCTACCTGTTAATCCGGCTATCACGCCACAATACAGCTTGGGAGCTTCACACCCAAAGGGCCAAAGAGAGTTTGGATGCTATGCACAGCTCAAACATAGGCACCCATTGAGCACAACTCACAAAGTTACTTGGGGGCTCTTTGTGCACTGCAACAAAGAGTTTGAAAGGACCCTTGTAATATGCTATCAAGCACGGCTTGGAAGCCTGCTGTATTCACCTAAACCCAGGGTTAACCTGCCTTTATCAAGTAAGCCACTCCTATCCAGGTAAACCTGGCATGACCCGCTGAATGTTTGACAAGTCAATCTTTTACAGACCCTGAACTTGTCAAAGTTAAAACGACGATTGGTTAGTTGGAGGCCCATCTTGAAAGTCTTTGCAAAATGGTTTAACTCAGCGGCCTTGCAGCCCATGAAAAGCCTCAAATTTGGGCCTGACAGCCCTTGAAAAGCCTCGACTACATGGTTTTATTTGCTTTTGTCAAGTTTTTTATCCTTTGATAACATTTTATGTTGAACCGGTGTCTATTGACCCGGCATGGCTTTCAGTCATCATAATAACCCGGTGTTTGTTAACCCGGCTTGGCTTTCAACTAAAAGTTGTCAGACCATATTCATTATTAAACCGGTGTTTCACAACCCGGTCTGGCTTTGACTACATATCGCCAGTATGATCATCCGGTGTTCATCACAACCCGGTATGACTTATTATGCACCAACACTGCTTGGTGGGAGTTATCAACACTCAAGATTTGGGTTTTCACCCTTAATACAATCAAGTTGGTGAGAAAACAATGTGATTTAATATCACATGTATGATTTATTTCATATTTTAGTATTCTTCCAGCCTTGGTTATCAACCAGGCTTTATATGGGCATTATGACCCGTCCGACGGTAAACCGCCAGGACAGATCTTTTTATGCAGACACAAGGATTGCATGAAATTATTAAGATGTATAAAGCAAGCACAACAAATATTACGGCGGATCAAAACAGCGTCATGTAGCAGTGCACGATGGCAGTAGATCAAAGTATTTCAACTAGCCTATTACAAGGCGCTTTGAGGCCCAAAATAATGACTGCTTGTGGCACACAACAGTCTGTGAAACTTAAGCCGATTGCCGGATTAAGACTCGTCACCAGTTTGACGTGAAGTTGATGGATCTTCTGGCATTAGTTCAACCTCCTCCTCCCCACCAAGTGGCTGGAAGTCAAAGGTGGCCCAGTTAATCCGGGTTAAAGCTTGGAAGACAGCCTCTTCACTTATAAGATTGGACGGTTCAACGTCAGGGGCATAAGTGTGCTTACGGATTGGCGGGATAAGATTCTGCACTTCTTTCACAGCAGTATCAACCCGTTGGTTGTTTGCATCATAGAAGGAACGATGAACAAGCAAATTAACTTCTTCAGCCAATTGGCTTGCCAGCGGACGCATCTCCTTTGTCAGGGTTTTGAGGGCTTCATTATCAAATGCTGACCCATTTTCTTGTTCACCAGTATAGCCCTTTGCGATATCAACCAGATTCAGGTCAGCAATCCAAGCTTTGGCCCGAGTCAGTGCTAATGAAGCGCCAGCCCTGGCAGCAGATCGCTTCATTTCTTCTATCTGGGCCGGTGTCATCGACAATTTGGCCTGAGTATCCTTGATCAAAGTTGGTGCCGGTTTATTGTATGAGGCCGCACAGATAACTCGTTGGGCACCGGTATACAGTTGCTCTATCAACGTATATACTTCCTTCAGCTTCATCCGCATGTCCGAGCCCAGATGAGCAATACGGCTACCTGCAACGGTTTAAGAATTTGTTGTCAAACCGACAATTTCAAAGATGGTTAAGCAAGCTTTTTACAAAAAGTACTTACCAAATATTGCTGAAGTCATAGCATTGACTTGATGCTTTAGCCCAGATAGTTCTCCCGTCACCGGTTTAAGAGCTGATTCGGCATCTTCAGCCCGCTTTAACAGAGCAGCCTTCTTGTTTTCCCAAACAGCCCGCTTGTTTTTGAAATCACCCTTTAATTGCTCCATGACAGTTGAAGCTCCCTTCAGTTCATCTGTGGCCTTGGAGGTTTCGGCATGCTGGGCCTTGATATTTTCTTTAAGATCCGCAATTTAGGAATCTTTGTTGCTTATGTCAGCCTGCACAAGTCAGATGATGAAGATGTTAATATTTTTCTCAAAGTCCCAAGCATATAACCAGTTATACACTTGGCACTTGGGGGCTAATGCGGATTGTTTCTTTTCTAGCTATTTAAAGTCCCAAGGCTCAATACAAGTATTAATCTTGGCACTTGGGGGCTAATGTGTATTTGATCAGAAAATCAAAGGCAAAGGAATTCAACAAGGACAATGTTTTGAATATAAAGTCCCGGTTCATCTTGATAAGATAACCCGGCCCTTGGGGCTACACATTGGAAGTCCTTTTTATCTCAAAGTCCCGGTTCATCTTGAAGAGACAAACCGGCCCTTGGGGGCTACAATGGAGTTAATATACAGTACAAGAAAATTTACAGTGTTTGGAAGTTACCTCATAGCGCTCCTTCATATTGTTGACTAAGTCGGCCTCATAGTCACGACTTGTGAACAGGCAGTTTAGAAATCCGGAATGGACCTCCTGAGCACTGAGATGATCATAGCTTGACAAGTCAGTCTTCTATTTGCCTTTCTTCACAGCAGCAGCTTCCACCTTGGCACTATGCTTGGACAAAGCGACAGGGTTGCCAGGAGAAGTGTGGCCAAACCCAGTAATCACAACATCATCAGTTGCTGCATTTGGGCTCGCCGGTTTATCTGAGGTTCTGGCCGGGCTAGGCGGATTAGCAGCTAGACTTGGAGGATTGGCTCGCGGGCTTGATGGATCAACATGAGTAGCCGGGTCAGCTTCCGGCGGATCAACATCAGTGTTCTGACCTTGTGGGACAGGGTCATCCATAGCAATGTCAGCATCTCCACTAGTACCTTCTGGGGTCTTCTCTGGTTCAAATTCTTCAGTAGGGGCATTCGTTTTTGCCTTCTTGCTGAGTCGGGCTTTGGCGCTGCAAAATAGCAAACAGAGGTTAAAAAGGTAAACCGGTGCAGGAAGGTGAGGCTTGAATTATTATACTCACCCACAGATGGTCTTGAGAGGAGGCATTTGGGTAGTTGATGAGTCACCAGAAGATGAGTTGGAAGTTACCTAATAATTAAAATTAGACGGATTAAGTGGGTATCGGAAGCAACCCGCCAAAGGATAAGATTTACTGGAAGAACAAGAGACCTCTGGACGACGTTTCCGGGTTCGGGTGTTTGGTAAACCGGAGGAAGTGACTTGCTGGCCACTGTGCCAGGTTGTGCGAAGACCTTCATGTTGCTGTGTCTTCAAAGAAAATTGTGGATCCAAATGAGCAAGAGGATGTGAGTGTTTTACTTTCCGAACTGCTCGGCAAAGTTTTTGAACCGGCACATGATCTGAATCGGAGGAAAGGGAGATTACCTCTACATGGTCAGCACGGCTGGCTTCCGCATCATCCTGATAATAGTCATTGTCAATAAGGTGTATGAAAAATGAACCAAGGGAGTCAAGTTCTACCTCTTGTGTCGAATCATCGACATCTTTGGGCGGATTAGAGGACTCGGCGGTTTTCTTCTTGGCTGGCCTCTTTGTGACCTTGCTCTTGGCACGAAGAACCCTCGGCGGTTTTTCTTGAGCCTTTGCCGGTTTGTCTTGAGATTTTCTCTTCCAGAATGGATCTTTGACCTGTAAAAATAAACAAAAGGTTATCAGGAAAAAGTTAAAGCGGAGATGGATTAAAAAGCAGAAGGATAAATTCTTACAGACGACGGTTTGTTGGAGGCGTAAAAAGGGGCCAGTCCGGTCTTGCAATATTCCGAGATCGGTTCATCCAACATCTTCTTTATAGATTCAGTGACTTCCTCGTCATTCATCGGTATGTCAGTATGCCGTCGAGGGTCGTTGACATTCCTGGTATATTCATGCATTAAGCTGGTGCAGCGGCTTAAGGGCAGGATACCCCAAGAGATCCAGCAACAGACAAGATCAATGCTAGTCAAACTGGTTGCTAGAAGAGCCCGGAGCTTAGCAAGCTGTGGCGCGTAAGTTTGTCGTTCCTTGGCTATAAGCCGCTGAGGCAGTGGATGTCCATTGCTAAGTCGGTGAGGACGGTAACCCGACAGAGGATTTTCATCATCCGGAGCGGTGTTCCGGCAATAGAACCATGTTTGATTCCAGTCTTTGGGGTGGCTGTGATGTTTGGCATGAGGAAAATCTACTTCTTTCCTTTTTTGAATCGATACACCACCAAGTTTAGTATTGGGGCCATCACAAAATTCTGTACGGCGGTACAAATGGAAGAAATCTCTGAAAAGTTCAACTGTTGGCTCCTCTTGCAGATAGACTTCACAGAAGACTTGAAAGTTGCAAATATTGGACATGGAGTTCGGTCCAATATCTTGAGAGTGGAGTTGGAAGCTTGCAAGCACATCCCGGAAGAATTTTGATCTCGGAGGGCTAAATCCCCGGTCTAGATGCTGCATAAATACGACCACCTCTCCATCTTCAGGTTCAGGAGGGCACTCAGGGCCAGGGACTCGCCAATGAATGACATCCTTCTTGGCTAAAGCGCCAGTCACAGTATAACCAGTCAGCTGTTCTTCTTTGATCCGGGAAGGAACCCAATAGCAAGAAGAAAATTGTTTGGCCATTTTTTATGACAAGCTGTAAAAGAAGTTCAAATGCCGGTTCACGGTTCAAGATTGATATACATAAACTGGTGTTAAACCGAGGGACTTAATCAGGGCATATATGCAAGTTAAACCGAATACTGCTACTCAAGTCAAGATGGCGGTTTAAGTGAGGGCTAATGGTATCTGGTGGATTATCAACTACTAAAGATTAAACCGCCTATAGCGGAAGAAGCAGATCTGAAATCTACTAAGTGTTGCAGAAACAAGTTTCACAAAATGGTGATATAATTTTTGATCTACCGTGGTTCAGTAAAGAAAATTTTCTGAGCCCTAAAATGGCCTCAAGCAGAACAGAGAAGGTCCAGATGGGATCTATCCAGGAACAACAAGATTCTGTGATATGGCAGATTAAAACTACGGATCCAGCCGCAAAAGGAAAATGTCAAGCTAGTCTAGATTCGACGAAGATATAGGGGTGAAGCAATGAACACAGATGAAACGTCGATGAACATGGATGAACATGAAGCCCTAATGGAGATCTAGGGATGAAGGAAGAAAGCTTAACGGATTCACGGTAGTAGCGGAGGAGAACTGCGGATCTCTGGTGCGCTCAGGTTGATGCAGCGGCCAGGGATGATGCAGAGCTTCAAGGTCGATGGCGGCGGAGGAGCTGTCGGTCTTGAGCGTTGAAAGGAAGAAGAAGAAGTGCGGAAGGGGAAAAGTGAAGGACCCCTGGGCCTATTTATAAGCTAAGTGGATAAAGTAGGTGAGCGCGAGAATCGAGGAGCCCAAAGTGGTAAAATGGAGCGCAACTGTCGCCTCAATCTTCGGAAGTTAATTAATGAAGGGAATCTTTATAATCTTTTTATACAGAGATGACGTCATGACGATTTACTGTAGTTTCAGAAGATGACGTCATGGCATTTTTACCAAAGTTTACAGGGAGAAGACATCATGGCGGTTTACGAGAATCGTAAGAAGATGTTCACGGAATTTTTCTAAGTATTGAAGATTGACATGAACAGGTTCAAATCAATCTGGGGCCTAATGTTGAGGATATAACTACTGAGTGTAAACTGCCCAGGAGGGGCCGGTTCACGCTCAACTATATTGAAGCCCATGAAGATAAAGAAGATGACGCTTTATTGATAAAGCTTAGAGGCCCAGAGCCCATAGGCGGATTAGGGCCCATAATTGTAACCGCCATAGTTGTATAACTTGTGTTGTAAGTTAGGGAAAGGGAGATACCGAGCCGGACACTTGTATGAGCCAGCCTCGGGACTCTGTAAACCGGCCGGGCGACAACCTGTGTATATAAAGGGACGACCCGGGGGCGGTTCAGGGACAAGAAACAACAACTCGAGACTCGGGCAAAGTGTATTCGCTCCCTGGTCATCGAAACCCAAGCAATTCCATCAGAACTAGACGTAGGCTTTTACCTTCATCGTAAGGGGCCAAACTAGTATAAAACTCTCGTGTCGCTTGTCCGGTTTAACCCCTTCAAGCTAATCTTGTTGTGATGGCTCCACGACTAAGTCCTTCCGTTAGGACATCTGACGTGATATTTCCATGACACAGTCCGTATAGTTGCTACCATCGTCTTTCAACTTGGGTTTCTCTAGGAACGCGTTGAAGTTGAGGGAAACATTAGTGTGGGCCATTTGATCTACAAGACATATTGCAAAGATTTTAGACTAAGTTCATGATAATTAAGTTCATCTAATCAAATTATGTAATGAACTCCCACTCAGATAGACATCCCTCTAGTCATCCAAGTGATACATGATCCGAGTCAACTAGGCCATGTCCGGTCATCACGCGAGACGGACTAGTCATCATTGGTGAACATCTTCATGATGACCGTATCTTCTATACGACTCATGTTCGACCTTTCGCTCTCTTGTGTTCCGAGGCCATGTTTGTACATGCTAGGCTCGTCAAGTCAACCTAAGTGTTTTGCATGTGTAGATCTGGCTTACACCCGTTGTATGTGAACGTTAGAATATATCACACCCGATCAACACGTGGTGCTTAGAAACAACGAACTTTCGCAACGGTGCACAGTTAGGGGGAACACTTTCTTGAAATTTTATGAGGGATCATATTATTTACGCTACCGTCGTTCTAAGCAAATAAGATGTAAAAACATGTTAAACATCACATGCAATCAAATAGTGACATGATATGCCAGTATCATTTTGCTCCTTTTGATCTCCATCTTCGGGGCGCCATGATCATCATCATCACCGGCATGACACCATGATCTCCATCATCATGATCTCCATCATCGTGTCTCCATGAAGTTTTCTCACCAACTATCACTTCTACTACTATGGCTAAGGGTTTAGCAATAAAGTAAAGTAATTACATGGCGTTATTCAATGACACGCAGGTCATACAATAAATAAAGACAGCTCCTATGGCTCCTGCCGATTGTCATACTCATCGAGATGCAAGTCGTGATTACTATTACAAGAACATGATCAATCTCATGCATCACATATATTTCATTCATCACATCCTTTTGGCCATATCACATCACACGACATATGCTGCAAAAACAAGTTAGACGTCCACTAATTGTTGTTGCAAGTTTTTACGTGGCTGCTATAGGTTTGTAGCAAGAACGTTTCTTACCTACGCCAAAAACCACAACGTGATATGCCAATTGCTATTTACCCTTCATAAGGACCCTTTTCATCGAATCCGATCCGACTAAAGTGGGAGAGACAGACACCCGCTAGCCACCTTATGCAACTAGTGCATGTCAGTCGGTGGAACCTGTCTCATGTAAGCGTACGTGTAAGGTCGGTCCGGGCCGCTTCATCCCACGATGCCGCCGAAGCAAGATAAGACTAGTAGTGTCAAGTAAATTGACAAAATCGACGCCCACAACAAACTTGTGTTCTACTCGTGCAAAGCAACTACACATAGACCTAGCTCATGATGCCACTGTTGGGGATCGTTGCAGAAATTAAAAAAAATTCTACGCATCACCAAGATCAATCTATGGAGTAACTAGCAATGATAGAGAGGGGAGTGCATCTTCATACCCATGAAGATCGCGAGACGGAAGCGTTGCAAGAACGCGGATGAAGCAGTCGTACTCGTAGCGATTCAGATCGCGACGGATTCTGATCTAGGCGCCGAACAACGGCACCTCCGCATTCAAAACACGTGCAGCCCAGTGACGTCTCCTGCACCTTGATCCAGCAAGGAGGAGGGATAGGTTGAGGAAGATGGCTCCAGCAGCAGCACGATGACGTGGTGGTGATGAAGTGGCAATTCTCCTACAGGGCTTCGCCAAGCTCACGCGGAGGAGGAGAGGTGTTGGGGAGGGGAGGGCCTGCGCCTTGGATGTGGTGCTGCAACCCTCCCTCCACCCCTCTATTTATAGGGAGAAGGGGAAAGAGGGCCGGCCCCTCTAGATGAGATCTAGAGGGGGGGGGGGGCGGCCAAGGGAGAGGGGGCTTGCCCCCCAAGCAAGGGAGGCGCCCCCCTTAGGGTTCCCCCTAACCCTAGGCGCATGGGCCCTAGGGGGGATGGCGCCCAACCCACTTAGGGGCTAGTCCCCTTCCACCTACAACCCATAAGGCCCTCCGGGGCAGGTGGACCCTGCCGGTGGACCCCCAGAACCCCTCCGGTGGTCCCGTACAATACCGGTATACCCCCGAATATTTCGGGTGACCGTATGATGACTTCCCATATATAAATATTCACCTCCGGACCATTCTGCAACTCCTCGTGACGTCCGGGATCTCATCCGTGACTCCGAACAACATTCGGTAATCACAATCACATACAAATCTTCCCTATAACCCTAGCGTCATCGAACCTTAAGTGTGTAGACCCTACGGGTTCGGGAATCATGCAGACATGACCGAGACATCTCTCTGGCCAATAACCAACAGCGGGATCTGGATACCCATGTTGGCTCCCACATGTTCCAAGATGATCTCATCGGATGGACCATGATGTCAAGGATTCAAGCAATCCCGTATACAATTCCCTTTGTCAATCGGTACGTTACTTGCCCGAGATTCGGTCGTCGGTATCCCAATACCTCGTTCAATCTCGTTACCGGCAAGTCACTTTACTCGTTCCGTAATGCATGATCCCGTGACTAACTACTTAGTCACATTGAGCTCATTATGATGATGCATTACCGAGTGGGCCCAGAGATACCTCTCCGTCATATGGAGTGACAAATCCCAGTCTCAATTCGTGCCAACCCAACAGACACTTTCAGAGATACCTGTAGAGCACCTTTATAATCACCCAGTTACGTTGTGACGTTTGGTACAGCCAAAGCACTCCTATGGTATCTGGGAGTTACACAATCTCATGGTCTAAGGAAATGATACTTGACATTAGAAAAGCTTTAGCGAACGAACTACACGATCTTGTGCTATGCTTCGGATTAGGTCTTGTCCATCACATCATTCTCCTAATGATGTGATCCTGTTATCAATGACATCCAATGTCCATAGTCAGGAAACCATGACCATCTGTTGATCAACGAGCTAGTCAACTAGAGGCTCACTAGGGACATGTTGTGGTTTACGTATTCACACATGTATTATGGTTTCCGGTCAATACAATTATAGCAAGAATAATAGACAATTATCATGAACAAGGAAATATAATAATAACCATTTTATTATTGCCTCTAGGGCATATTTCCAACAAGACCTCCCCTGTGTCCGGATGGGACTCTCCTTTGCGTGGACGGCAAGCTTGGCATTCGGATCATGCATCTTCGTTTCTCTGTAAACCTACTCTGTACAACCCTAGGTCCCTCCGATGTCTATATAAACTGGAGGGTTTAGTCTGTAGAGGCAATCATAATCATAGAAGCTAGACATCTATGGTTTAGCCATTACGATCTCGAGGTAGATCAACTCTTGTAACCCCTATACTCATCAAAGTCAATCAAGCAGGAAGTAGGGTATTACCTCCATTAAGAGGGCCCGAATCTGGGTAAACATCGTGTCTCCTGCCTCCTGTTACCTTCGATCCTTAGACACACAGTTCGGGACCCCCTACCCGAGATCTGCCGGTTTTGACACTGACATTGGTGCTATCATTGAGAGTTCCATTGTGTCGTCGCTAGAAGGATCGATGGCTCCGTCGACCATCTACAACAACATCGCCTTGAGGGAGACCTTTCTTCCTTGCCAAGTTTTCGTATTTGGAGGCTTCGCACTTCGCGCCAACTCGATTGGCCGTCTGGAGCAGATCGACAGCTACGCCCCCGGTCATCAGATTAGTTTTGGAAATCTGAACTATGTCGTGGATATCCATGGAGACTTGATCTTCCAAGGGTTCGCGGCCCGAGCCACCGCTCTGGCCTTAGGTTTGGAGCGCATCACCAAGTCTGAAGATGGGAGTTTAGAGCCCACTGGACTCTCTGCAGCAATTTAGCTTGGCACCGGAGAACCGGAGGGGATTGCGTCACCGACAGGCCCTGAGTTACGCCAGGCTCCCCCTATTATCATGAAGCCGGAATCGCCTCTGGACACTAGCTCCAAACTCTCGAAGTCTGCGTCATGCGAGTTTGGCCAGGGAACTTCTGCCTCGCCCAACTCCACTGACTCTCACTTCCCCGTCCAAACCTCGCTCTTAAACGAGGCCCTTGACTTAATGCGATCTCTCACCATTGCAGAAGAATCACTGCCGGACTACACCCAATCTTTACTAGGGGATGAGAGCGGGGAATTTTACGTCCCACCCACCACCCACTTCTTAGCTAATGTCGAGGATTTAACCGATATGCTCGACTACGATTCCGAAGACATCAATGGAATGGACGACGATGCCAGAAATGAGAAGGGCCAGAACCTACCGTTCACCGGACGCTGGACGGCCACTTCCACATACGACATGTATATGTTGGACACACCCAAAGAAGATGACGACGACAGCAGGAAGGACCCAGTTGAGGACAAACCTGCTGAAACACCTCCGAAGCGTCGACGTCAGTGGCGCCGCTCAAAATTGCGTCGTGACAAAGACAGCAACACCGGCACCGGAGACAATAACGCTCCAGAGAACACCGAAGACCTTGAAGCCCCTAAAGCCCCTATAGAGCCAACATCCGAGCAGGACGATTGGGAGGATGGGCAGATCAACCCTGACAAACCGGTCAGGAACAAGGACTCGGAGGATAGTAATTATCTGCCACTCTCCGAGGATGATGTAAGCCTCGGCGACGAAGATTTCATCGTGCCAGAGGAACCACTTGAACAAGAACGCTTTAAGTGCCAGCTAATAGCCACATCAAGAAGCCTGAAGAAGAAGCACCATCATTTTCAAGCTGATCAGGATTTACTCAATGACAGATGGACTAATGTCCTGGCAGCCGAGGAATACGGCCTCGAGCACCCAACTAAGAGTTACCCAAAGCGCTAGCTGCTATCCCAATTCGATGATGAGGTCCTGGAGCCTATACCGACAGCGCAAAACGCTGCTGACGGACTTGACCGACCACCTCATGGCCGGGACAGAGCTGAAACTCAAGCCAAACACCAGACCGCACCACCTCGCCCTAGAGGCAGAGAGACAGCGGTTGCAGGATACACGTACGACCTGCGACATGACCTGGACAATAGAGCCGGTCAGACCAGATCAATCTATGGATCAAGGGGGCGTGCCTCAGCACGAGAAGACGGCCATCAAGCCTGGTGCGACAAACACAACCTCACCCGGGCCTAAAACCGCATATGGACTTCATTTGAACTGTATCGTGATGTTGCCTGATACATAGGCGCCGCACACGCCCTATGCTTCACCGATGAGGTAATGGAGCACCAGTTCCCAGAAGGATTTAAACCCATGAACATTGAATCATACGATGGCACAACAGATCCCGCAGTATGGATTGAAGATTTTCTTCTCCACATCACATGGCTTGCAACGATGACCTACATGCCATCAAATACCTCCCCCTAAAACTCAAGGGACCAACATGGCACTGGCTGAACAGCCTCCCAGAAAACTCTATTGGTAGCTGGGAAAACTTGGAGGACGCCTTCAGAGACAACTTTCAAGGTACTTATGTTCGGCCACTAGACGCCGATGACCTTAGCCACATAACCCAGCAACCCGGAGAATCATCCCAAAAGCTCTGGACCAGGTTCTTAATTAAAAAGAAGCAGGTTGTAGATTGTCCGGACACCGAAGCCCTCGCGGCCTTCAATCACAGCGTCCGAGATGAATGGCTCACCCGACACCTCGACTAAGAAAAGTCCAAGTCCATGGCAGCCCTTACCGCACTTATGACCCTATTTTGCGTAGGAGAAGACAGCTGGCTAGCTCGTAGAAGCAATAGCACCAGCGACCCTGGCACCTCCGAAGCCAGGGACGGCAATGGCAAGCCATGACGCGACAAGTACAAGCATAAAAACAATAACGAAGACATGGCGGTCAATGTCGGATACAGTGGCTCCAAATCCGATCAACGGAAGAAGACATTCAAAGGAAATAGAGATGGTCCATCCAGTTTGGACAGAATACTTGATCGGCCTTGCTAGATTATGGGCACCCCCGATAAACCTGCCAATCACACCAATAACAAGCCGTCAAGATCAACACCGAACACCAGGGGAAAAGGCCGCCTAGCGAGGACGACGATGAAGAGTCTCGCTAGCCGAACATAGGGGTACAGAAGAAATTTCCCCCTGAAGTCAAAATGGTGAATATGATCTACGTCACTCACATCCCCAAGAGGGAGCGCAAGCACGCATTAAGGGACGTCTACACCGTAAAGGCGGTCGCCCCAAAATTTAACCTGTGGCTTGTCCGATCACCTTCATCGAAAGGACCACCCGACCAGCATCCGCCATGGAGGCTCGGTAGCTTTGGTCCTTGACCCAATCATTGACGGATTCCACCTCACACGAGTCCTCATGGACGGCGGCAGTAGTCTTAACCTGCTTTACGAGGACATTGTCCGCAAAATGGGTATTAATCCATCAAGAATCAAGCCCACTAACACTACCTTTAAAGGAGTAATACCTGGTGTAGAGGCCCGTTGCTCGGGATCAATAACATTGGAAGTTGTCTTCGGCTCGCCAGACAACTTCCGCAGCGAAGACTTGATCTTCGATATCGTCCCCTTCTGTAGTGGTTATCACGCACTGCTCGGACGAACCACTTTCGCTTGATTCAACGCGGTCCCACACTACGCTTATTTAAAATTCAAGATTCCCAGTCCACGTGGCTTCATAACAATCAATGGAAACACATAACGGTCCCTCCATAGGGAGGAGCACACCGCGGCCCTCGCGGTCGAAGTACAGAGCGGCCCTATCAAGCTGCACACCTCATCGGCCATCAAACCGCCGGATATCATTAAACAAGTCCATTCAGTTCCGCATGATGACAACTCAGTCATTCCAGAGCTCGACTAGCAATTTTGCCTCTGCACACACCCACGGAGTTCGTACCGTGCATGCATAATTATGCACTTAAAATACCTTAGGCATCAACGAAGGCACAATACGGACAGGTCTATAGTATGGTTTGACCCTATATGACCTTACACCTTTTTTTCTTCTCTCTCTTCTACCATAGGTGCATTCAAACCTATATATCCTACGAACTTACAAGGACTATCTTCGAGCCCGGTTTCGCACGGATAGCCGAAGACCATTCCTCTTAAGGAACCTCTCTCTACAAGGCGAAAGCGGCGCAGACGTGCAGCAGGATGTCCAAAGGATTCCTTAAACCAGACTTTAGTCAAGGACCTGTATCAAGCTTTCCTCCTTATTCTTAGACCCCCGGCATGTAAAATGGCTTTGGTTCTTATGGTGCCATCTGTAAGATCATGTTTTGACGTATCAATCAGATTGTAGTGAAGTATTTTTTTAGGTATCGACTTCATTCATAAAACTGTATTCTGTCTCCCCAGTTGTTTCACTCATATACCTCGGCACCCATTGCCAGGGGCTCTATGTGGCCACATATGTGTCACCAAACAAAAGCCCGAATAACTTTATAGCACACTTCAGCATCCCGAACTTGACATTATATGCATCGGCTCCGAATCATGCCTTTGGTTAATAGTTGGGTTGTCCGGCTCCTGTGTTTGCTACCTTACGTTCCGTTTATTCGGCTAGGGTAGTGAAGGGAGAACTACTGCGATTGTGTTTCTGGTTCGTCCGGTCAAGCACCTTAGTAGAGAAATCCAAAAACTGACTGTCATGATGCGGCGAGAGCTGATCAACCACTCGGCGACTTACTAAATCTTTAATGATTTTTTTCCGTATTACACGAAGGACCGTTTTCCTGTCATATACGTAATGCACCCTCATTCGGATAGCCGCGTACATACCAGGGGCTATCTTATAGCCCCATCGTCAAACTCCTATGGCTAAGTGAGAGTGGTAAATCCATATAGTCCGATTGCTTGGTTCGCCGCACTGACACCTCCTTTACGGACCGAGACGTTGGGTCAAGTGTGCTCATGTGCCATTCCGAACATGTCACGCCCAATATGCGACCCTATCCTAAAGGAAACTTGAAGGTCCCACCAAGGATAGAAGCGCATATTGGAGACGCTTTTGCAAGGTGGATATCATTACATTGTACCATTACATAATAGTTGGGGATACATACAAGAGGCATACAATGCCACATGAATACAACAACATCATACATAAGAGCAACATCCGACTACGGATGAAACACAAACAGAAACTCAAACGACATCCACCCTGTTAGCCCAGGTTACCAACCAGGAACCTAACCCCTGAACAAAGAAGAAGCAGAAGAAGAACTCAAGACAAGCAAGCATCGCTCTCACGTCATGATCATTGCATTACCTGTACCTGCAACTGTTGTTGTAGTAATTGTGAGCCACGAGGACTCAGCAATCCCATTACCATGGGTATCAAGACTAGCAAAGCTTAAAGGCTAAGGAATGGATAGGTGGGTGAGGTTGCAGTAGTGACTAAGCATGATTTGGTGGCTAACTTACGAATACAATAATAAGATGAGAAGCTACGCAAACGGTCGCAAACTAGTAATGATCAAGAAGTGATCCTGAACTACTTACGTCCAAACATAACCCAAATCGTGTTCACTTCCCGGACTCCACCGAGAAGAGACCATCACGGCTACACATGCGGTGGATGCGTTTTAATTAAGTCAAGTGTCAAGTTCTCTACATATCAACAAATTCCCATCTGCCACATAACCGCGGGCATGATTCTCGAAAGTTTATACCCTGCAGGGGTGTCCCAACTTAGCCCATCACAAGCTCTCACGATGAGCAAAGGATATTCCTTCTCCCAAAAAGACCCGATCAGGCTCGGAATTCCGGTTACAAGACATTTCGACAATGGTAAAACAAGACCAACAAGACCGCCGACTGTGCCGACAAATCCCGATAGGAGCTGCACATATCTCGTTCTCAGGGCACACCGGATGAGACATCCTACGAGTAAAACCAACCATCAAGTTTCCCCGAGGTGGCCCCGCAGTCTACTTGGTTCAGACCAACACGTAGAGAAGCACTGGCCCGGGGGGGTTAAATAAAGATGACCCTCGGGTTTATAACTCCCAAGGGAAAGTTAGTAGGTTGTTAGGAAAATGTAAAACCAAGGTTGGGCCTTGCTGGAGGAGTTTTATTCAAAGCGAACTGTCAAGGGGTTCCCATAAACCCGACCGCGTAAGGAACGCAAAATAAAGGAACATAACACGGTATGACGAAAACTAAGGCGGCAAGAGTGCAACAAAACACCAAGCATAAGGCCGAGTCTTCCACCCTTTACCAAGTATATAGATGCATTAATTAAATAAGAGATATTGTGATATCCCAACATAATCATGTTCCAACATGGAGCAATCTTCAACTTCACCTGCAACTAACAACGCTATAAGAGGGGCTGAGCAAAAGCGGTAACTTAGCCAAAAAACGGTTTGCTAGGAAGGGTGAAAAGGTTAGAGGCCGACATGGCAATTTGGGAGGCTTGAAAAAAACAAGTGATAGGTAGCGCATCATAGCGATAGAACGAAGCAACTAGCACAGCAATGATAGTAGTGAGATCCAGGGTAACAGCATCTTGCCTGAAATTCCTCTAGGAAGAAGAACGAGTCCATGAAGAAGATGAACAGGCAAAGATGAACCAAGCGTAGTCGAACGAATCCTCATAATCAATGAAACAGGAACTATCGAGAAAAAGCACAACCGGAAAGATGCAAACAACATGGTAAACACACAACACATAAACATGATATGATGCACAACCAAGCATGATGCATGACAAAGGTTATATGATGCTACTCATAGCAAGAGATGATGCATACAAAAATATCACAGCAAAGCAAGTTTAAATGAGGCTGGAAACAACATATAACAAATCCGGTAAGTCCTCATATGCAAATTTCGAAATGGTCCAAATATGAATAAGCCTTATGTTCAAGTTTTTAAACAACAAGTTAAGATGCACCAAGATGATCTACACGAAATTCTAGTCAAGTTAGATATAAAGTTCATTTAGTTCGGAGCTACGGCCTAGAAGATATGAGCAAAACAAATCAAACATGTCATTAATGCAAAATGCATTCAAACATCAAGCAAACACTCTCAAAACATGGATGCAACATGATAAGATGAAACTACATGCAAAATCAAGCAAGTTTCATATAGAAAATGCTCAAAACGGAGCAACGGTGCAACACATACACTCCAAACAAGATATAACAACAAACTGCCCAAAACAGCAAGTAGGCACTTAACAATCATCAAAACAACACGCTACAGGAATCATATGAGCACGAACTTGACATTTAATTCATGTACAGATAAAATGCTTCAAATATCATTAAGGTTCAGGTTCATAGGCATCAATATTTAACCAATATGATCAATGCAAAATGCAACTTTATAACGCAGGAGCATATACATGAGCAGAGTTAATATGATGGCAACTTGAGAGCAAGAAAGAGACAAGCTACAACAAGTAACATAGCAACCAAGGGCATGGCATAGATGTACACATAACGAAGAGCAAATAACATTATGGTATCATATACATATGGCTCATGGATTAGTGGTAAACAACATGACAAGATTGAATGTTGAAACAGTTTCAGCAAGTGTAAAACAGCAACATTATGATAGCATGTTTGCAAGCATGGGACAGAGGCATATGAAGTCCCAAAATTAACAAACTTGGCATCTGATAAAAGCACTCATAGCATAGTACAAAACATGTGATTGGAGCATCTATAGAATAGGCATGTATCAACTAATATTAAGCTCACAACATGGCATCATGAAGTTAACAGAAATCCGGAACATTATATAAGCATGTTCATGACAATGAAAGCATATGCTACATGACAGGGCATCAAAAGGCATGGCATGATAGAGCATAGCATGGAAAACAGAACATGTCAACTAAGCATCTCCAGATTATGCATGGATTGATTGGTAGCATCAAGAAACATGGCATCATGATATGACAAAAACAGACTTGATAGAAAGTTAACAGCAGGTAGCCCACTTCACAAGCTTGATGCATTCACTACAGGGCATATCAAAATACTTGGATTGCACCCCCGTAAAGATGGCATGATTATTCTCCTAAAACATATAGACATGATGCTCAAAAGAAAATCACACAAAAAGATATAAAAAATCACAAATAGGCAAGTTATGACAGTTTTCAGCAGTTAACAGCAACATGCACTTTTGCAACGGGGATTGATATGTCAAGATGCACCCTAATATGAATTCAAAGCACACCAACATATAGAGCATGAAGAGCAGAACATATGCATATCAAGATCATCATCATAGGGTCAATAGAGACAAAGTTACACCACTCACAAGATGCATACATGATGTTAACAGACAGTAGATTCCAGCAGTTTATATCACTTAGCAGTTTTGCAACGAAGATTAAGGCACCAAGATGAATAGTAACATGAATGAAAACTACTCCATCTTGAAGAGCATCACGAGATGAACATTTTTACATATTATATGCGCAAAACGGAGCTATGTGCAAGAAGTTATGGCCATGCAAACATGCTCACATATGATTGAAAACACATGGACTTGGCAGGAAAAAAACAACCTCGCGGAGAACTGGGACGGAGGGGTTCCGGGACGGAGCGGTTCCAGGCGCCCGTTTGGATCGGTGGATGGTAGGCTGCAGGACAGGGCCGTCCTGGCGCGGGTCAACACCGGCTCCGGCGACGGCGGCGGCAAACGGAGCTCCGGCGAGCACGGTTTGGGCCGGCAGGGGGCGGATCTGGCCCCGGGGTGGCCAGATCCGGGCACGGGGACGTCGGATCGGGCGGGCCCGGCGACGGATGCGGCCGCAGAGCGGGATGCCGGTGGGCCGCGGTCGGCGGCGACGGTGGCGGTGCCCAGAGAGGCTCCGGCGGTGGGGTCCGGCGACCGGTGGCCGGTGGTGGCTCGGGGACAAGGGAGATGGGCGGTGGAGCAGGCGTGGGGCGGCGGACGGGCTCTGGCGGGCCGGGCCTGGGCCGAGCGGGCCCGCGGCGGCGCGCGGTGGAGACGACAGCGGCGGGGACACGGGGCACGACGGGGGTGGTGGAGGGCGGCGGAGCAGACGCGTCCGGTGTGGGCGGACATGTCCGGCAGCTGAGAAGGGGAGAGGCTACGGTTTCCTCCGCGAATTTGGAGGAGGAGGACCTATTTATAGGTAGAGGGAGCTAGGAGAGTCCAAATGAGGTGCGATTTTCGCCCACACGATCGTGATCCAACGGCAGAGAGCATGGTGGGTGTTTAGATGGGATATTGGGCTGTTGTGAAGGGGTGCTGGGCTGCAAAGAGAGAGGGGTTTCGGTTAACTCGATTAACTGTTGGGGCATCAAACGACCTCCAAATGGAACAAAATTTGACAGGCGGTCTACCGGTGATGTACCAAGACCACTCGTCAACTCTCGGCCCATTCGGAGAACATTTTTCTCCCACTCACGAAACAAGATAAGAGGGTCGCCGTGGGTGCATGCGAGTGTGTCTAGGCTCAGAACAGACAACAGAGAGAACCGGGGGAACCCGAACGGATGCAAGTTTGGAAAAACATGTAGGTGAAATGCAGATGATGACATGGCAAAATGCAACACGCAAGCAAATGACCTGGCAACGACGACGAATAACTGGAAGACACCTGCAGCATCGGTCTTGGGGCGTTACAAAACACCCCCGTAGTATCTACGTGGGGGCCGAAGCCGACGACTGGAAAACTCTCAGGAATACAAAAACCGCTGCATAGGAGGAAAGAACTTTCAGACAATGGCACAAATATATCACAAAGCCTTAATATATATAATAAACACGCCCAGGTTATTCGGATACATTCATTCGAGCATAATGTCCTTTGAGCATTGACCCTCTATCAAGCGAGCACCCTCTAGGACGTCTTCTATATAGCGCTCCGGCGTGCGGTGGTCCTTGCCTCCGAGAGGACCCTCAACTGTGATAAGGGCGGCCTTCATCTTTGCCAAGTGCATCTTGACACGGGCGAAGGCCATCCGTGCACCTTCTATGCCCACTAACTGCTTGATTGCATCAATTCGGGGCACGGCATCGTTGAGTCGCCGCACTAGGCCAAAATAGCTACTCGAAACGGGTTCGACTGGCCACAACCGGACTATGACATCCTTCATGGCCGCTCCGAACATCTTATGCAGCTCGGCCCACTGCGCCATTTGGTTGTTCAGCAGCGCCGAGCACTCCTGCGTCAAGAACTGCGACCAGAATAGCTTCTCCGTCGCATGCCCCTCCTGGGCTCGGTAGAATTGCGCAGCGTCAGCGGCACTCTTCGGAAGATCCACCAAAGAGTGTGGAGAACTCCATAGTTGATTCATCAAGGCATATCTCTGATCGCCAAACTTAGACTGTAAAAGAAAGGGCTTACCAGCCGCTATCTGTCCGGCCTGTCGGATCTCCTCGCGAGCCGCTCGGGATTTGGACCTCGCCTCTTAGGCTTCCTGAAGGGCCTTGGCGAGTTCGGCTACCTTAGCTTTATTCTCCTCCTCAAGGAGCTCGCACTTACGAGTGGCATCCTTGAGCTCTTGCTCAATTTTGGATACCCGCTCCTCAAACTGGCGTCGGGCGGCCTGTTCGGCCTTTAAATCCGCAGTCGTTTTCTCAGCGGCCACATTACTCACCCTTGCCTGCTCCTTCGCCCGAGCAAGGTCACCCCTAAGGGTGTCGACCTCAGCAGCGCGCCAGCGCCATATGCAATTATGCATATAGCAGCGCGTAAGCTTCAACTTAGCATTTGCAACTTAATACAATCATGTACGGAGTACTTGAAACATACCCTGTGCCTCATCGAGCCGCTTGTTAATACGGCTATTGTCCTCGTCGACCAGCTGCAGTTTCCTCTTTAGTTCAGAAACTTCGGTGGCCTGAGCAGTCGCCGCTAACAGTGAAGCCTGTTTTTTACCAAAAAATAAGTATGTTATTTCCCTCGGATGTGTATAGATCCTCTGTTCGCCCTCCTTCATGGGCCAAATAGAGTCTCAGGGGCTACTATCTATATACAGGCTCATTTTTCATATGGAAAGCGGCTAAAGACATTATATCGCATACCTCGAAGCCTATTAGTAGGCTCGCGAAGGCTTCATTGAGCCCGCTTTTAGCGGGCTGAATCTTCTGAACCACCATACCCATCAAGGTACGGTGCTCCTCCAAGACGGATGCACTCTACAGAGCACCCATCAGCATGTTCGGCGCCTCCGCATTAGTAGAGGTTGCCGCCGGAATAGCCGTCTTCCCCTCCCTTGGAGGGGGCTGCTGATTCAACTGCGGAGCCATTTGTATCTCTAGAACAGTATCCGCCGGCGCAGTCTTGGTCCACTCCCGCACATCTCCGAAGCCTGGAGAGATCCTCTGGGACGACACCTCGGTGTCGTCCGCCTTAGGAGGCGGGGAAGCTTGTGGAGGCGTCTCGCTCTCCATCATCTTCGGCGGAAGATCCCCCGATGACGATGATTCTTGAGGGATATCACGGGCCGAACTGAAACACATAATTTGATATTATTCTTACAATTTATAAAAAGATTGGATGTATGTAAGGCATCCTAAGGTACTTATGATTCAGCAATGGGCTTGGCTCGGGGGCGGTGCTTCGGGATAGCTTCGGTGTCCGAATCCGAATCATCCGAGAGGGATATCTTTCCCCTCTTGGATGCCCCCTCCTCCGGATCTACGGAGGCCGCTCTCTTTTTTCCTTTGAGAGGAGGGTTCTCTTCTTCCTCCTCCTCCTCGTCCTCGTCTTTGTCTCCCTCATGAGAGGAAGGAGCCTCGGTCCCTCCAGACATAGCGCCCGAAGTATCTTCGTGATGAAGGCCACCTTCGGCCTCCTTGCTCTTCTTCTTATTCTCCTTCTTCACCGGCGCCTGGTAGGGTGACAGGACCAGCATCCTCATCAATAGAGGCTCAGCTGGGTTTTCGGGGAGCGGGGCCGGACTTTTGATCCGCTCCGCCTTCTTTATCCAACCCTATTTAGGGGATGGAATTTTCAGTACCCCTCCCTAAGATTGACGAGCTAAGTAATGTTCGGAAATATGATACTTACTGGGGATTACGGATTGTTGCAGTCGAGGCCGGCATCGTCAGACGTCCTTGGCCACGTCTTCTGCTTCTTGAAGAGCAGCTTCCAGATCCCTTTGTGCGTCGTCCCAAAGAGTCGCTGCAGGGTCCCTGGCCCTTCCAGATTAAACTCCCACATTTTGAGAGGCCGTCATTGGCAGGGAAGAGCTCGGCGGATAAGCATCACCTAAATGATATCACCTAGGGTGATGTCCTTTCTATCATACTCTTGATATGTGTTTGCAGCATCAATACTTCGTCAGGGGATCCCCAGTCTAGACCCTTGTTGGTCCAGGACGCGAGCCGCAGCGGGGGTCCGGATCTAAAAGCAGGAGCGGCCGCCCACTTGGTGCCGCGCGGTTCAATGATGTAGAACAACTCCTGCTGCCATAACTTGACAGTATCCATGAATTTCCCTTTGGGCCAGGTAACATGGTTGAGCTTGCTAAACATGGTGCCGCTGCACTCGGCGTGTTGGCCGTCAACCACCTTCGGCTTCATATTAAAAACCTTGAGCCACAAGCCAAAGTGTGGGGGGTGCGGAGAAATGGCTCGCACACCAGGATGAATGCCGAGATGTGGAGGAAGGAATTCAGGGCCAGATCATGGAAATCTAGCCCGTAGTAAAACATGAGACCTTGGACGAAGGGATGGAGGGCGAACCCAAGTCCCCGGAGGAAGTGGGGGATAAATACCACCCTCTCGCCAGGCTCTGGGGTGGAGATGACCTGCCCCAGGGTAGGAAGCCTGTGTGTAATCTCCGCCGTCGGGTACCTCTGCTACCTCTTGAGCATGCGTTGGTTTTTCCCTTGAAGAGGAAAGGGTGATGCAGCAAGTAGCGTAAGTATTTCCCTCAGTTTTTGAGAACCAAGGTATCAATCCAGTAGGAGGCTCCATGCAAGTCCGTCATACCTACACAAAAAAACAAGAACTTCGCAACCAACGCGATAAAGGGGTTGTCAATCCCTTGACGGCCACTTGCGAAAGTGTGATCTGATAGAGATAATAAGATAAGATAAATATTTTTGGTATTTTTATGATATAGATTGAAAAGTAAAGATTGCAAAATAAAGTAGATAGGAAACTTATATGATGGAAAATAGACCTAGGGGCCATAGGTTTCACTAGTGGCTTCTCTCAAGATAACATAAGTATTACGGTGGGTGAACAAATTACGTCCGCGACATGATCATGTATATAGGCATCACGTCCGCGACAAACCAATACAAATTACGTCCACTAGGAGCAATTGATAGAAAAGTGCATAATTATGAGAATATCTAAGCATGATCATGTATATAGGCATCACGTCCGCGACAAATAGACCGTACCGTTTCTGCATCTACTACTATTACTCCACACATCGACCGCTATCCAGCATGCATCTAGAGTATTAAGTTCATAAGAACAGTATAACGCAGTAGAGGGATAAACTCAAGCAATATGATATAAACCCCATCTTTTTATCCTCGATGGCAACAATACAATACGTGCCTTGCTGCCCCTGCTGTCACTGGGAAAGGACATCGCAGATTGAACCCAAAGCTAAGCACTTCTCCCATTGCAAGAAAGATCAATCTAGTAGGCCAAACCAAACTTATAATTCGAAGAGACTTGCAAAGATAACCAATCATACATAAAATAATTCATAGGAGATTCAAATATTTTTCATAGATAAACTTGATCATAAACCCACAATTCATCGGATCTCGACAAACACACCGCAAAAAGAGTTACATCGAATAGATCTCCAAGAAGATCGAGGAGAACATTGCATTGAGATTCAAAGAGAGAGAAGAAGCCATCTAGCTAATAACTATGGACCCGAAGGTCTGTGGTAAACTACTCACAACTCATCGGAGAGGCTATGGTGTTGATGTAGAAGCCCTCCATGATTGATTCCCCCTCCAGCGGAGCGCCGGAAAAGGCTCCAAGATGGGATCTCATGGGAACAGAAGGTTGCGGCGGTGGAAATAGGGTTTCATGGTGCTCCTGGATGTTTTCGGGGTACGTAGATATATATAGGCGAAGGAAGTCGGTCAGGGGAGCCACGAGGGGCCCACGAGGCAGGGCCCCCACTAGGGCACGCCCCTACACCCTCGTGGCCGCCTCGGATGCTTCTTGACATCCACTCCAAGTCTCCTGGATTGCGTTTGTTCCAAAATGATTGTTTCCGAAGGTTTCATTCCATTTGGACTTCATTTGATATTCCTTTTCTTCGAAACACTGAAATAGGCAAGAAAAACAGCAATTTGAGCTGGGCCTCCGGTTAGTAGGTTAGTCCCAAAAATGATATAAAAGTGTAAAGTAAAGCCCATAAACATCTAAAACAAGTAATATAATAGCATGGAACAATCAAAAATTATAGATACGTTGGAGACTTATCAAGCATCCCCAAGCTTAATTCCTGCTTGTCCTCGATTATACGTTGGAGACTTACCTAGCATATTTCTCAATGTAATTTTCTTTATTGTGGCATGAATGTTCAGATCCAAATGATTCAAGATAATAGTTCATATTGACATAAAAATAGTAATACTTCAAGCATACTAACAAGTAATCATGTCTTATCAAAATAACATAGCCAAAGAAAGCTTATCCCTACAAAATCATATAGTTAGGCTATGCTTCATTCTCATCACACAAAATACTCCCATCATGCACAACCCCGGTTTTAGCCAAGCAATTGGTTCATACTTTTTAAAGTGCTTCAGCTTTTTTTTAACTCTCACGCAATACATGAGCGTAAGCCATGGATATAGCACTATTGGTGGAATAGAATATGATGATGGAGGTTGTGTGGAGAAGACAAAAAAGGAGAAAGTCTAACATTGACGAGGATAATCAACAGGCTACGGAGATGCCCATCAATTTATGTCAACATGAGGAGTAGGGATTGTCGTGCAACAGATGCACTAGAGCTATAAATATATGAAAGCTCAACAAAAGAAACTAAGTGGATGTGCATCCAACTTGCTTTCTCACGAAGACCTAGGGCATTTTGAGGAAGCCCATCATTGGAATATACAAGCCAAGTTCTATAATGAAAAATTCCCACTAGTATATGAAAGTGACAACATAAGAGACTCTCTATCATGAAGATCATGGTGCTACTTTGAAGCACAAGTGTGGAAAAGGATAGTAACATTGTCCCTTCTCTCTTTTTCTCTCATTTTTTTATTTTTTTTTTTATTTATTTTGTTGGGCTTCTTTGGCCTCTTTTTTCATTTGGGCTTCTTTGGCCTCTTTTATTTTTCATAAAGTCCGGGGTCTCATCCCAACTTATGGGGGAATCATAGTCTCCATCATCCTTTCCTCACTTGGGACAATGCTCTAATAATGAAGATAGACACACTTTTATTGATTTACAGCTCAACAATTACAACTCAATACTTAGAACAAAATATGACTCTATGTGAATGCCTCCGACATGTATGAAAGAATTATGCATGGTGGCTTTGCCACAAATACGATGTCAGCTACATGATCATGCAAAAGCAATATGATAATGATGGAGCGTGTCATAATAAACGGAACAGTGGAAAGTTGCATGGCAATATATCTCGGAATGGCTATGGAAATACCATAATAGGTAGGTATGGTGGCTATTTTTAGGAAGATATAAGGAGGTTTATGTGTGATAGAGCATATCTTATCACGGGGTTTGGATGCATCGGCGAAGTTTGCACCAACTCTCAAGGTGAGAAAGGGCAATGCACGGTACCATAAAGGCTAGCAATGATGGAAGGGTAAGAGTGCGTATAATCCATGGACTCACATTAGTCATAAAGAACTCATATATTTATTGCAAAAGTTTATTAGCCCTCGAAGCAAAGTACTACTACACATGCTCCTAGGGGAAGGGTTGGTAGGAGTTAACCATCATGCGATCCCGACCTCCACTCATAAGGAAGGCAATCAAAAGAGCACCCCATGCAACAAATTTGTTACACAACTTTTATCATATGCGCATGCTACGGGACTTGCCAACTTCAACACAAGTATTTATCAATTTGATAATTTCCCAACTATCATGACTCTAACATTACCACCTTTATATCTAAAAACAATTATCAAGCATCAAATTGATCATAGTGTTTAATGCACTCTATATGATAGTTTTTATTATAACCAACTTGGATGCTCATCATATTAGGAAAAAATTTATAACCAAAGCAAATACCATGCTGTTCTAAAAGACTCTCAAAATAATATAAGTGAAGCATGAGAGATCAATAATTTCTACAAAATAAAACCACCGCCGTGCTCTAAAAGATATAAGTGAAGCACATATAATAAAACTGTTTAGCTAAAAAGATATAAGTGAAGCACATAGAGTATTCTAATAAATTCCGAATCATGTGCGTCTCTCCCAAAAGGTGTGTACAGCAAGGATGATTGTGGTAAACTAAAAAGCAAATACTCATATAATACAAAACGCTCCAAGCAAAACACATATCATGTGGTAAATAAAAATATAGCTCCAAGTAAAGTTACCGATAGATGAAGACGAAAGAGGGGATGCCTTCCGGGGCATCCCCAAGCTTAGGCTTTTGGTTGCCCTTGAATAATATTGGGGTGCCATGGGAATCCCCAAGCTTAGGATCTTGCCACTCCTTATTCCATAATCCAACAAATCTTCACCCAAAACTTGAAAACTTCACAACACAGAACTCAACAGGAAATCTCATGAGCTCCGTTAGTGCAAGAAAGAAAAACCACCACTTAAGGTATTGTAATAAACCCATTCTTTATTTATATTGGTGTTAAAACTACTGTTTTCCAACTTACCTATATACTAGCCATATATTCATCAAAATAAGCAAACGACACACGAAAAACAGAATGTGTCAAAAACCGAATAGTCTATAGCAATCTTTAACTTTCGAATACTTCTGGAACTCTAAAAATCCTACAAAAATAGGAAGTCCTCGGCAATTTGTCTATGGATATACTTCAAAAACAATCAACTCAAAATCACGTTTCTGTGTTTTATTAAAATTATTCTCGTGAGCGCAAAAGTTTTTGTTTTTCAGTAGGAACAAATTAACTATCACCCAAGATGATCCTATAGGTTCTACTTGGCACAAACACTAATTAAAACATAAAACCACATCTAAACATAGGCTATATGAATTATTTATTACTAAACAGGAACAAAAATCAAGGAACGAAAATAAAATTGGGTTGCCTCCCAACAAGCGCTATCGTTAACGCCCCTAGCTAGGCATAAAAGCGACAATAGATCTAAGTATTGCCATCTTTGGTATTGAATTTATAAGTGGCTCTCATAATTGATTCATAAGGTAATTTGACTTTGTTTCTAGGAAAGTGTTCCATTCCTTTCCTTAATGGAAATTGGAATCTAATATTTTCCTCCTTCATATCAATAATTGCACCAATAATTCTTAGGAAAGGTCTACCGAGAATAATAGGACATGAAAGATTACAATCTATATCAAGAGTGATAAAATCTACGGGCACATAATTCCTATTTTCAACAACAATAACATCATTAATACTTCCCATAGGTTTCTTAATGGTGGAATCAGCAAGGTGCAAGTTTAAAGAGCAATCATCAAATTCACGGAAACCTAGCACATCACATAAAGTTTTTGGAATCGTGGAAACACTAGCACCCAAATCACACAAAGCATAGCATTTATGATCTTTAATTTTAATTTTAATAGTAGGTTCCCACTCATCATAAAGTTTTCTAGGGATAGAAACTTCTAATTCAAGTTTTTCTTGATAAGATTGCATCAAAGCATCAACGATATGTTTAGTAGAAGCTTTATTTTGGCTATAAGCATGAGGAGAATTCAACACGGATTGCAACAAGGAAATACAATCTATTAAAGAGCAATTATGATAATAAATTCCTTGAAATCCAAAATAGTGGGTTCATTGCTATGTAAAGTTTTGACCTCTTCAATCCCTCTTTTACAAATTTTAGCATCAAGATCTAAAAACTCTGAATCATTGGGACGCCTTTTAACTAAAGTTGACTCATCTCCAGTCCCATCATTATCAAGATTCATATTGCCAAGCAAAGATTTAATAGGAGACACATCAATCACTTTTAGATCTGCATCAGTATTTTCACGAAAACTAGAAGAACACACTCTTACAAAGCAATATTTCTTAGCACGCATCCTAGCGGTTCTTTCTTTGCACTCGTCAATGGAAATTCTCATGGCTTTGAGAGACTCATTGATATCATGGTTAGGTGGAATAGATCTAAGTTTCAAAGAATCAACATCAAGAGAAATTCTATCCATGTTCCTAGCCAATTCATCAACTTTAAGCAATTTTTCTTCAAGCAAAGCATTGAAATTCTTTTGAGAATTCATAAATTCTTTAACACTAATCTCAAAATTAGAGGGCATCTTATTAAAATTTCCATAAGAGTTGTTGTAGGAATTACTATAATTATTAGAGGAATTACTAGGAAACGGCCTAGGATTAAAGTTTCCTCTATACGCGTTGTTACCAAAATTATTCCTACCAACAAAATTCACATCCATAGATTCATTATTATTGGCAATCAAAGTAGACAAAGGCATATCATTAGGATCAATAGGAGCACTCTTAGTAGCAACAATTTCATAAGTTCATCCATCTTTCCACTCAAAACATTAATTTCTTCTATCGCATGAACCTTTTTACTAGTAGATCTTTTGGTGTGCCATTGAGAATAATTAACCATAATATTATCTAGGAGTTTAGTAGCTCTTCCTAAAGTGATTTTCCATAAAAGTGCCTCCCGCGGCTGAATCTAAAAGATTTCTAGAAGCAAAATTCAATCCGGCATAAATTTTTTGTATGATCATCCATAAATTCAAACCATGTGTAGGGCAATTACGTATCATTAATTTCATCCTCTCCCAAGATTGTGCAACATGTTCATGATCAAGTTGCTTAAAATTCATAATATCGTTTCTAAGTGAGATGATTTTAGCAGGAGGGAAATACTTAGAGATAAAAGTATCTTTGCACTTATTCCATGAATCAATACTATTTTTAGGCGAAGAAGAAAACCAAGTTTTAGCATGATCTCTAAGAAAAAACGGAAATAACTTCAATTTAACAATATCATTATCCCTGTCTTTCTTCTTTTGCATATCACACAAGTCAACAAAGTTGTTTAGATGAGTAGCGGCATCTTCACTAGGAAGGCCGGAGAATTGATCTTTCATAACAAGATTCAACAAAGCAGCATTGATTTCACAAGATTCAACATCATTAAGAAGAGCAATCGGAGTGCTAAGGAAATCATCATTATTGATATTGGAAAAATCACACAATTTAGCATTATCTTGAGCCATCGTGACGAGCGATCCAACGCAGAAGTACACAAGAACAAGCAAAAAAGAGGCGAATGGAAAAGAGAGGGCGAATAAAACGGCAAGGGTTAAGTGGGGGAGAGGAAAACGAGAGGCAAATGGCAAATAATGTAATGCGGGGGGGGGGGATGTGTTTGTGATGGGTACTTGGTACACTACAAAAAAAGACACATCCGTGACATTTTGGGCCGAACGATTTTGTTTTATCATACTTATGACACTTCTATGACGGTAATTGTGACAAAACCCGGTAGCATCATAGATGTGGTGGGCTCCTACTTCTATGACAAAAAATCATGAGAGAAAATGGGCTTTTCGTCCTGGGCGGGCTGGATACGCAGCTGCATGACATTCTTTGGGCCGTCCATGACGGAAAAACCCGTGGTAGAAGCGAGGGCGAGGAAAATTTCGGGGAGTTCCCAGTTACGGTGGGTGGTCGGGGGCCGAGTGGTGCGTGTTTCTCTTGTACATGTACGCATGTGTGTGCGAGGCGTTGGGCTCTAACTGAACCCGGGCGAGGCATCGCCTAATTGAACTCGAGCGATTGCACTGTAGGTTACGCGTTACTGAACCCGAGCGATTCCTTCGCTACTGCTACTAACTGAAGCCGATTGATGCTGCCTATGGATGAACAGTGAGCGTTGCAGGGGGGTTTGGATGAAC